>NC_142741.1:24596912-24766912 GCF_051943395.1 Hippocampus bargibanti
AGTTTATTTCTTTAATTATAATACCATAGCACATTTATTATACATAAAATAAGGTATATTTTGCGTAGTTTTAAGGCTTATTTAGTAGAACATTATGTTTTATGGGGACCTGGGAACGGATTATTCTCATTTTAATGCTTTCCTATGGGAAATTAATTTTTGGGATACACACTTTTCGCCTTACACACTCTGTCTGGGAACCAATGAAGTTCGTAAGCCAAGGTATCCCTGTATTTCATCAAAGACCAAAACCTAAAGCAGACAAAGTTCTTTCTGAAGAAGGTTTGATTGTTTGCTATTTCTGAAAGGAGTGAAGAGTTGAACTCTCACTCAAGGTGCCAGTATTACAATCACGTCCGCTCATTATTTTGATAAAGATTCCGATCGCATTTCATCTATTTTTCCACACAATGAACCTTTATTTTTTCTCATTACTATGTTCATATACTTTTGTTTTCCAACACTATGTGTTTGTGTGCAAATGTGTTAATAGTTACTCTCTTTCACTTTTATTTGCGTGTGAATTAAGAAACAAATGAACGGGTGTCTGCAAACACTGAAGGATCTTTTTGTATATGGTTTGACATTTAGATTTTCACAAATCTTAAATCTGCCTTTGTCGAAAAATAGAGGTTGTAGAGTTTTGTTTCATTCAAGCCTTCGTCTTTCTTCTTTTCCTTTCAGCTTTTTCCTTAAAGGACAACCGACGCCTTCGGACAAGTTGCGTCCATATTTTGTAAAATCGCTTCAAATCACTTCTACTGAGCGTATTTTACAAAGATTTCACCGCATATAGCTATATTTTACCTTTTAAGACCGGGGCGCTGAATATTCAGGAAGTCTTGTTTTTGAGTTGGTGACAAGTCCGTACGTGACGTCACTGAAGGAACGCCCCTGACCGAGAAAGCGACACACAATGCATTTTGGGTACTTTATTTGGTGTGAAAACTTTGTGTTGATGGCGAAATTAGAAGGAAAACTCATAAATAACGCGATGGTGAATCGTTGTGTGTTGCACCAAGACTACTATTTGATACTAGTTGACAAAAATTCCCAGCAGCCCATTTCCAACGGAGCTTGGGCGCCATCTTGTGCATTTTCTGGGACGCTACATTGCTGTCATTGACGTCTCAAAATTATATGGCAGGACTCCTTTCATGGATTGCAAACATGTATGCTTTCCTCTTCGGAACTATTTGAATCATATTCATAACTGGATGAGTAACAAGAGAGCATCTTCTCCCAATCAGAAATCTCTGAAGCCATTGTTTTGATTCTGGAGCAAGGCAGTTTGTGAAGGAGTATTCTGGCGTGACGTCACGAACAAGGGGGCGGGACCTTCTGAAACTCGACATCTCCGAGGTAATTTTGAAGTAGTTTTGGGACACTTTAACTCATTTTTATTGGTGTTTTGCATTTGACTAAAAATATCAGCGTGCGTGTTTTGGGTATTTTAGATGCTATAAAACGTTTTTCTGACGTCACTTTGGAAACAAAAAAAAATGGTGTCGGTTGTCGTCGCCACAGCGAAATCAGTGTCCTCCATCTTCAGAGATTTGATTCGCATGTTTGCTTTGGCCAAGCTTTTACATCGGATGCCCTTTTTGACACAACCCTCTGTATTTATCCGAGCTTGGGACCGGCAGAGTTGAATTCAAGCCTCATATTTCAAAATGACTGTAGTTTATTTTGTTTTGTGAAAACAGGTTTGACTTAAAAACACGAATAAATAAAATACACACGAAATACATTCATTAAGTATTAAACGTGCTATAATTAAAAAATGAGATTTTGAATATTGCCAGAATGTTGAAAGGCGCTTATAAATGAAATTTATTATTATTATTATTATTATTATTATTATTATTATCTGAATTTACGACACCGTGAAAAAAAAATTCCCCGAAGATGTGTGTTGTAGTACTGCAAGATGACCACAAGAGGGAACCAATTCACTTAATGTTGGTGGCGTGATTAACTGAAAGTGACTATTCATTTTTCATGAACTGAACAAACAGTTGTTCATACTGCATTGATAATATCTCCCTTATATGATTAGTAAACTTTTTTTATTGTATCCCATTAAAAGTTTTGACATGTAAATACCTGTTATGTTGTTCAATGTATGTGTTCGGTCAATCCCTTGGCATAGTAATCATGTAGTACCATTCCAAACCGGTAGGGAGCAGCAGCAGCTAGCTTATATTTCGAGTCAAGTTTCCGGCGAGAGTCAATATATTAGTGATGGGAATTCCGGCTCTTTTCAGAGGCCGGTTCTTTTGGCTCCACTCACTAGGAAGATCCGGATCTTTTTGCTCCCAAATGGCTCCTGATTTTTTTTTTTTTTTTTTTTTTTTTTTGCTTAAATTAATTAACTACCAAAAATCATGTAAAATTGTATGAAAAATGAATTACTCATGTTAAAAAAAAACACTATATCAAGTAAATTTATATGGTTTTATTTATGTGGGGAAAGAGAATCCACTAACGTTCACTTTCCCTTTGGTTACTCTGGTCTGATGATCAGCTGTCACTAATTGGCTTTTCATATTAATAATTCTATCATACCAACTATTAAAAAATATCATTTAATAATAATAACAGCATAATGTAATAACATTATGCGGGGAATAGAGGATAAAAAAGTCGGTTCCCATTTCCGGCTCCTTGGTCGGAATCGGCTCTCTTTGGTCACTTTAGAGATCCGGCTCTAAATACCGGCTCGTTCGCAGACGACACATCACTCGTTATTGTGACTGAACATTTGGCTAAATCCAAAAAACGTTGCAGAGCAATTCATACTTCATGCTTGTGAAGCCATTCATTATAAATAAAAAGTATTGACACGATGCGATTCAAGAAATCTCACAACTGCTGTAAAAATAACAACAGAAAGAATGAGAGCTGTGGATGAAGAGCTTCCTGTGTCATTCATCGATTGCTGCCAGGACATCAGATCGGTGTTCATTCCAACTCGTTTATCACAATGAGTGAGTATAAATACGAAAGACGATAAAATATCGGATTGGTGTTGATTTCAATGTGTTACAATATAGCGTTATTTTACAATGTAAAAAAAACGATTATAAAAACAACATGCCACTTAATTGTTACAAATGAGCTTTTACTCACCTGCATTTTCAACTCGTTTTGTTCGATGGAAAAGATGTGCTATGGCTTAAAAACACCATTCTAGTTAAATATGTTTCCTCAAATGTGAAATTGCATGATGAATGGATGCTCTTTGATACTTTTAATGTAAAAGCAAGCGTTGTAAATGCTGTCGATACGTTTGTCTATAACTGCTATCCCATAGTTGACCAGCAGATGGCCGTGCTTTATTTTATTTTTTATTTTTTGACATTAAGTTGGGTTGTTGTCACTTCCGGTACAAGTTTTACTTTCCGAGCTTCTTAAGTTTCATTTTCACTGAAAAGACGGCAAGAATGGACATGCTTTATCGCTGTACTACCTAAATGTAATTTATTGTTATTAAATGGGTGGATTAATAATAATAATAATAATAATAATAATAATAATAATAATAATAATACATTTTATTTATAAGCGCCTTTCAAAACTCTCAAGGTCACTTTACAGTCACAACACAAGTTTTTCTGTGGGTGAGCAGCGGCAGCCACACGCGCCAGTGTTCACTCGACCCGGAAGTAACTCAAAATAGATAGAAAGCTAGCTAGCTAATAGACAGCTAATAGCCAGCGATCGATTTAGCTAGCTAACTAGACTGCTAATATATAGCGAGCTAAATAGCCAGCTAGCGAGATAGATTGCAAATACATAACAATAATGAATAATACATTTAATTTCTAAGCGCCTTTCAAAACTCTCAAGGTCACTTTATAGTCACAGGATCAGTTTTTCAGTGAACGGGACAGGAAAACACTCACTTCCCGCCATCGCAGTAAAAAAATAGCAATGTTAAAAGATTTAAAGGCTCGCAGACGGCATCCCCTACTGCTGCTTCATGAAATCTTGATGGCGATGTGTTGTCACAATGCCAGGAGGCCTGCTGAGTGATGCTTGGATGTCTGCGTGAGTGCTTTTCCAACAACTTTCACATACGCGTCTGTTGTATACAAGGACAAAAGTGTTTGAATCAAACACCACAAAGTCAACTTTCGCAGGGTCGTAAGCTGAGATGATGATGAAAACAACAAAATAGAAGTTAAAGGACAACCGACGTCACTTTTTTGTTTCCGAACTGACATCAAAAAAACGTTTTATAGCATCTAAAATAGCCAAAACACGCAGTATGATATTTTTAGTCAAATGCAAAACACCAATAAAAATGAGTTAAAGTGTCCCAAAACGACTTCAAAATGAACCCGGAGTTGCCGAGTTTCAGAAGGTCCCGCCCCCAGTTAGTTACACATCCAGTTATGAATATGATTCAAATACTTCTGAAGAGGAAAGCATACATGTTTGCAATCGATAGAATTTATTCCGTGTCATTTTGAGGCATCAGGGGTGGGAAATGTTGCACCCAAAAAAGGCAGAAAATGGCGACAAAGCTCCTTTAAGGAATTAGTCAGCCCGTTTCCACAGGTTGATAAATTGCTTACATGGAGCTTGGACGCCCTCTTCTGGCTCTTTCTGGTGCAACACGAGGTTTTCAGACCAAACAAGCATTGATGTGATGGAAGGACTGCTACAATGTGTCCTTTTTTTTTCGGTCCGGGGCGTTCCTTCAGTGACCTCACGTACGGATTCGTCACCAACTCAAAAACAAGACTTCCGGAATATTCAGCGCGAGTCTTAAAACGTAAAATATAGCGATATGTGGTGGAAAAGTCATTTGAAGCCATTTTAAAAATTATGGACACAACTTGTCCGGAGACGTCGGTTGTCCTTTAAAGTGTCCAAAATCTGCAAAAAACTTTCTGAGGCCATTTTGAAGTAGTTTTGGGACACTTTATGTCATTTTTATTGGTGTTTTGCATTTGACTAAAAAAAAATCAGCCTTTAGAAACAAAATGGCATTAGCCTTGTTAGCAAACAAAATGGTGGATCTTTAAAGGACTCCCGACACGACCATACAGTGTCAAGTCATTGTTTGTTTCGCCCTGTCAGGTTGGTTTCGCCACGTCATGTTTTACTCATGGTTTTATTTGATACTTTGGACATTTCTGTTGGGATAACTTTGATGTTTTAGATTTTGTTCCTGCTGACTTTATTTTAATACAATTTGTTAAATACACCCTGCTACTCTCGCTTGCCTGCGTTTTGGGGGGTCTACCAACACCCTCCACCTTGCAAATCGTGACAGTAATTGACTTTTGTTTTCCTTATTTTGGGTTTTCTGATTCACTCAAGAATTTTCATTTCAGTGCCAAATACACCCCCTGCTGCGTATAAGTTCTGTGCTTCAGTGCTCTACTTGAACACTGTTTGGCATTCAAGAGGAGTCCTCTATGCTCAAGTGCTCCCAGTATTTTGCCTTTAACTCTTTCCTCACCAGAGAGACAGGAATGAAAAAAACAAGAAGGAAGCAGAATGATTGAAAAAAAAATGGAAAAATTGGATAAGATTTTAGCAATCTGTCAGATGTTCGATCGGACACTGTGGACGAAGGCTCGGACCCAGAAAGATTGTCTTTTACTGCCGGCAGGAGACGTAGCCATTCATGACAGACGTCTGAATTCTGCAGTCCTCTGCCAAGCTATTTATTGAGAGTATATCCAAATTTTAGTAATACATTAGTAAAACATAGTTTTCTTGATTAGAATACCACACTAAGTACTAAGCACGAATAGCTGTAAGCAACAAAACATTGTCTCTTCCATGAACTGATAAATGTGTAACCTAGCTAATGAGCTCTTCCTGTGAAGGAGTTTCAAGTCGTAAATTGCTTCGGTGATAAAGTAGTTTCCCAAGTGCTAAATTCTGTCCAAGGCCAGATCTCCTAGATGAAAATGACAGTTTAACAAGCTGTCAGCTTTTTTTATCAAAGCTATAAAAAGATAGTGGAAACAATTTATTCATCACACCCAACATGACAACAACTGCGCATATTTTGGCCACGTTTGCGAAAAACTAGGACAGTAGAGCGTAGACCTCCCGAGGCCAAAGAAAAACACATCTTCTACTACTTTCTTTTTCATTCATAAATATGATTTTGTTCCAGGGAGGATTGATTTTGACCATCCTATGAACAAATGTCAGTCGCTTTCCTTTCAAACGCACTAACGCCACAGGGAGGAGAATTGTCCGCCGATTGGCCGATTTCCGACTTCTTCAAACCAAAATGACAATTCTCGAGAAAAGCCCAAATCGCAGAAGGCGATGGAAACGATTGGAAACCTGACAGGAAGTGCACAAGTGTGAAATGATTGAATTGATTTGGATGAAAAGGACTAAAACATAGCTAGCTATTTGCTATTTATTAGCTTGATAGCTATCTAGCTGGCTAGCTATCTAGCTGGCTGACCGGCTAGCTTTCTAGCTGGCTATCAAGCTACGTATCTTTATATCTTTTAGCTATATAGCTGGCTGGCTTTCTAGCTAGCCATCTATTAGGGCTAGCTAGAAATATGACGAAGGTGTAAGTTGACAAATTCCCAGCGGAGCTTGTGCACCATCTTGTGCATTTTCTGGGACGCTACATTGGAGTCCAGACGGCTCGAATTGACACGGAAGGACTTTTTTAATCGATGGCAAACATTTATGCTTTCCTCTTCAGAACCATTTGAATCAATTCCATTTGAATTCATAACTGGATGAGTAACAAGAAAACATCTTCTCCCAATCTGAACTCTTTGAAGCCATTGTTTTGATTCTGGAGCAAGGCAGTTTGTGAAGGAGTATCCTGGCGTGATGTCACAAACAAGGGGGCGGGACTTTCTGAATATCCCCAGTTCCGAGCTCATTTTTCTGGCAGTTTTGCGACACTTTAAGTCATTTTTATTGATGTTTTAGATTTGACTAAAAAATATCATCCTGCGTGTTTTGGGTATTTTAGATGCTATAAAACGTTTTTCTGATGTCAGTTAGGAAACAAAAAAATGGCGTCAGTTGTCCTTTAATGGCTCATATCCACCAAACATGTCTCCGTCCGTCTCCTCCAGCATGTCTGATTAAAGGCTTTTGTCTGCTGGTTTTTCTTTCCGTCAAGGTCAACTTGATTATAGCTTGTTTCCTCACTGATTACGACCCACTCCCGTGCTGAGCGACAGAGAGACCTTGGCGGGAGTACACAAGTAGAGTAAAACTTGCAGGTCTCACCAAATTATTTTGACAAAAAGGGTACAGTTCACCTTCAGAAGCCGGTAGTCGAGCGGTTAGCACGCCGGCTTCACACTGCAAAGGTTGTGAGTTCAAGACCCGGTCCGGCCTCCCTGTGTCGAGTTTGCATGTTCTCCACGGGCCCACGTGGGTTTTCTTCGGGTCCTCCAGTTTCCTCCCACGTTCCAAAAACATGCATGGCAGGGTTGATTGAACACTCTAAAACTGTCCTTAGATGTGGTTGTTTGTCTCTGTGTGCCCTGCCAATTGCCTAGACAGCAGTTCAGGGTGTTCCCCGAAGATGACTGGGGTAGATTCCAACACCCCCCGCGACCCTGGTACGCAAAATGGATGGATGGATGTGTTGTTCAGATATTTCACATTGGTGGCTCACAGTGGTTAGCACCTTGCCCTCAGACGTGGGTCTGTCCCTCAAGTTCTCCCAGTACCTTCGTGGGTTTTCTCTGGGTACTCCGTTTTAGTCCCACGTTCCAAAAAACATGCCCGACAGGCAAACTGAGCATTCCAAGTTAGATTAGCTGGCTAGCTAGCTATTTGCTATCTATTAGCTGTCTAGCTGGCTGGCTGGCTATCTAGCTAACTTACAATATGGCTATTTAGCTGGCTGGCTGGATAAATAGCTGGCTATCTATTAGCTATCTGTTAGCTAGCTTGCTAGCTTTCCATCTATTTGACTTACTTGCGGGTTGAATGAATGCATGGCGTGTGTGGCTGCCGCTACTCACCCACAGAAAAACTCATCGTGTGACTGTAAAGTGACCTTGAGAGTTTTGAAAGGCGCTTAGAAATGAAATGGATTATTATTATTATTATTATTATTATTATTATTATTATTATTATTATTATTATTATTATTATGTGTGTCCTGCAATAATAATGTGATTGTGAAATATGGTTTCAAGGCCATCTGAGAGAAAAAATGTTTTACATTTGAGAAAAAACGACTTAATCAAAACTATGTATGAAAATACTAATGAGCTTGTTTAAAACACACGAAAAAATCCAATCAAACTATTGGCTAACAATATATAAAAATAACAAGTACGTTCATAATCATTTGGAACACAATGACTAACGGAGCTTTTAATCAGATTTTTTACAGATGGCGCTTGACACTATAGTTTGTCTGCAGTTTCAAGGACTTTCCAAGTGGTTATACGTATAATTTCCAGCTTGCCATGACTGATTACAGCCTTAATGGACAACCGACACCATTTTTTTTGTTTCCTAACTGACATCTAAAAGACGTTTTATAGCATCTAAAATACCCAAAACACGCAGGCTGATATTTTTAGTCAAATGCAAAACATCAATAAAAATGACTTCAAGTGTCCCAAAACTGCCACAAAATGAACTGGGAACTGGGCAGATTCAGGAAGTCCCGCCCCCTTGTTCGTGACGTCACTATTGGTCACACACTGCCTTGCTCCAGAATCAAAACAATGACTTCAGAGAGTTCAGATTTGGAGAAGATGCTTTCTTGTTACTCATCCATTTATGAATATGATTCAAATAGTTCTGAAGAGGAAAGCATACATGTTTGCAATCGATTAAAGAAGTCCTTCCGTGTCATTTTGAGCCGTCTGGACTCCAATGTAGCGTCCCAGAAAATGCACAAGATGGCGCCCAAGCTCCGTTTGAAATTGGCTGATTTGTCTGCTGGGAATTTGTGTCAACTAGTATCAAATAGTAGTCTTGTGTGTGTGTGTGTGTGTGTGTGTGTTTTCCTTCTAATTTCACCATCAACACGAAGTTTTCAGACCAAACAAAGTACCCAAAATGCATTGTGTGTCGCTTTCCCGGTCAGTGGCGTTCCTTCAGTGACGTCACGTCAGGCATCGTCATCAACTCGACTTCCTGAATATTCGGTGTGAGTCTTAAAACGTAAAATATAGCTATATGCGGTGGAATCTTTGTAAAATACGCTCAGTATAAGTCATTTTTACAACTCATGGACACTTGTCCGGAGGCGTCGGTTGTCCTTTAAAATATCATTCAGCAGATTCTTTGAAATAAGAGCCTGCTCGCTGGTCTTTTCTGACCCAAGTCAACGCAACGCAATTGGTTTTTGCTTTTACATTTAGGTTGAGTCCACAATTAGATCTTGGCAAAGTCCTTCCTGGTTGCGTGGCAACCACACAAGTGCCAACAATCCTCCAAGGAATCACTTGCCTGTGAGGAAATATTTTTGTTCCCGCTTTGAATCCCTTGAACCGTGGCACAATGAACTCCAACTGCCTTTTCAGACGTTATCGTTCATGATTGTCTTAAAAAATGTCAAGAGAACACGAGGAAGATTTGATATTCCACACGATGGCTTTCTCGTAAGATGATTTAGGTACTCATTTCAGTCATTTAACATATTTTTTGAAAACAATGTACAAATAATTTATTTTATATACATAATATAGCTTTATTATAGATTTTTTTACATATGTCACAAATGCCATATATATATATATGCAATATATAAATACAGTAAAGTCTCGTTATATCGATATCGGATATATCGATAGTCCCGGTTATATCGATACTATTTCTATGCATGCACGGAGAAAATTACATGCAAACAGGGTCGGATATATCAATAGTCCCGGTTATATCGATATTTTTTCGGACTCCCTTGAATATCGATATAACGAGACTTTACTGTATATAGATATATATTACTGTCAGAGATGTTCGATCGGACACTGTGGACAACGACTCAAACTGCCGGCAGGAGATGCAGCCATTCATGACAGCCGCCTGAATTCTGCAGCCCTCTGCCAAGCTATTTATTGCGAGTATATGCAAATTAAAGTGATACATTAGTAAAACATAGTTTTCTTGATTAGAATACCACACGTCTTGAGTTCTAAGCACAAACAAAGTAAGTAATAAAACATTGTCCTTTCCATCGACTGATAAATTTGTAACCTGGCTAATGAGCTCTTCCTGCGAAGGAGTTTCAAGTCGTAAAATACTTCTGTGATAAGGAGCTCCCCAAATCCTAAATTCTGTCCAAGGCCAGATTTCCTAGATGAAGATGACAGTTTAACTTGCTGTGTCTGTTGACCTCAGATTGACCCCAGGTTGTCTGCGCTTCAATTGTGTATTCAAGTCACACATGTCCACTTAGCATATAACAGCATGAAACTTTAAAAAAATGATAACTTCTTATTCCCCATCAATTACGCTAAGTCGACCATTGCTACCATCCATTGATAACTACCATCACAAAGGTAAATAAAACGACTTTATTATACGGCACAGTTTATTTCTTTAATTACAATACCATAGCACATTTATTATACATAAAATAAGGTATATTTTGTGTAGTTTTAAGGCATAGAAAATTAGAACGGAGAAAATTATGTTTTATGGGAACCTGGGAACGGATTATTTTCATTTTAATGGTTTCCTATGGGAAATTAATTTTTGGGATACACACTTTTCGCCTTACACACTCTTTCTGGGAACCAATTAAGTTCGTATTCCAAGTTATCACTGTATAAACATCACAAAAGTCACAATAAAGCACAATATTGTTTCTCATTGGGAAACTCAAGTGCAAGCTGCCTTTACACTTTGCTCTTACGGTTAACAAGCGAAGGTTTAAATCTATCTTTGTTTTTTTTTTTTTACACTTGATGCAAAAAGCTATCAACCCAGCTAAACAGAACACAATTGATGAGGAACAAGGTAAAATTATGGCAGAGAAAGCACCTACAAGGGATCATTCCTCAAGATGGTAAAAGAAGGTTACGTACCTCATCAAGTGTTTAATGCTGAGAAAACCAGCCACTCTATTCCATCAACGACCTTCACAAAGGTAAATAAAACGACTTTATTATATAGTACAGTTTATTTCTTGAATTATAATACCATAGCACATTTATTCTACACAAAATAAGGTTTATTTTGTGTAGTTTTAAGGCTTAGAAAATTAGAAATGTTTTATGGGGACCTGGGAACGGATTATTTTCATTTTAATGGTTTCCTATGAGAAATTAATTTTTGGGATACACACTTTTCACCTGACAAACTGTGTCTAGGAACCAATTAAGTTCGTAAACCAAAATATCGCTGTATTCTGCTGTGAAAAACAATCCATTTTTTTTTTTTGCAAAACCACTGTGTAAATGAAGTGTAATAAATACATGCGTGCACACACACTTGGGTAAAAACACAGTCAGAAGAAAAGCCATTGTTTTGTATTGTTTTTTTTTGTATCCAAACAAGAATGCTTGTTCGGCCTCCTCCCCATGGCGCCTGCATGTGGAGGTGTATCAGGCGCACCCTCCGGGAAATGTTCTTTTCATCCAACTGCTCTTTCATGCGACTCAATTTCTCCCCTAAGCTTTCTGTATTTTTTTTCCAAGGTCAACGCGAACATAAAATGGTGCAAAGTGTTGAGGTCATGAGACTCCAAGAGGAAAAGCAGACAAACCCAAAGGAGCTCTCGTGTTGCACCTTTCGCCAATCTCCGCATTTTGTTGACAAAACGTTGCTTTGAGTCTTACTGTATCGACCAAAAACCTATACAGGGTACATTTATTTGACATACAGTGATACCTTGGCTTAAGAACTTAATTGGTTCCCAGACAGAGTGTGTAAGGCGAAAAGTGTCTATCCCAAAAATTATTTTCCCATAGGAAACCATTACAATGAGAATAATCCGTTCCTGGGTCCCCATAAAACATAATTTTCTACTTTCTAATTTTCTAAGCCTTTAAACTACACAAAATATATATCTTCTGCATATATATTTTTATGTAATAATAAATGTGTTATGGTATTATAATTAAAGAAATAAACTGTACAGTATAATAAAGTGGTTTTATTAACTCTTGTGAAAGACTCTCGTGACTCTGAACACTTCGTGTAGCAACCAAAAGAGGCAGAAGAGGGCGACAAAGCTCCGTCTAAGGAATTAATCAGCCTGCGGAAACGGGCTGATTAATTCCTTACACGGAGCTTTGTCGCCCTTTTCTGCCTCTTTTTGGTGCTACATTTCCCCCCCTATTGCCTCAAAATGGCACGGAATAAATTCTTTAATCGATTGCAAGTATGTATGCTTTCCTCTTCAGAACTATTTGAATCATATTCATAACTGGATGAGTAACAAGAAAGCATCTTCTCAGAATCTGAAGCCATTGTTTTGATTCTCCAGCAAGGCAAGACGTCTTGGGATGACACCAAGAACAAAGGGGGCGGGACCTTCTGAAACTGGCCACTTCCTGTTTCAGTTTTTTGCAGTTTCAGCACACTAAGTCATTTTTATTGGTGTTTTGCATTTGACTAAAAATATCATACTGCATATTTTGGGTATTTTAGATGCTATAAAACGTTTTTCTGATGTCAGTTAGGAAACAAAAAAAGTGATGTCGGTTGTCCTTTAAAGCGTTTTGGAAATGTGCGTGAGTAGCGCACATTATGGAATGACACACTGCACTCGTCTTGAAAAGGCACATGTCGGCGAGAACACCTTGACTGTAACTAAACTGGAAGCGGATTACATAAGAAAAGACACGCATCGCACAATCAGGTCCGTTTGAATCTGTAAATGTCAATAAATGTCCTTTTCACTGTTGATTCGTCAAAACGAGCCCATATTCGTTTTAAGACCAACGTATACACCCGCTCGGCATCCCGGCTGTCATACGCCGACCTGTCCATCAAATAAGTGGTCACCATGGAAACAACCTAGTTCCAAGCTGGCGCTTGGCAGATGCAGTGTAAAAAAAAAAAAAAAAATGGGGGACCAGATGAAGCCTCACCGTCTGGCCGAGGAGGCGATTTTCTTAAAGGGCCGGCGCGCACACACACTTGTGTGTTTTCCAAGGCAGACTAGCTAACACATATTTATTTATTTATTTAATAATAATACATTTTATTTTAAGGGCCTTTCAACGCTCTCAAAGACACTTTAGTCACAGACAAGCATAGGTACTATAATAAACAAAATACAATCACAAATAGAATACAATAAATAAAATACAATTATAAATAGAAACAAGAGAAAGAGCTACACAGAAAATGCCATTTTAAATAGGTGGCTTTTGAGATGAGATTTGAAGGTGGGAAGAGAATCGATCTCACATCTCAATGTGAGCAGCTGAAAGCCCTGTCCACCATCGTGCTGAGACGGGCAGGGGGGGGCACACCTCTGAAGAAGGTCAGATAGATTTATTACAGATAGTCTCCAATGGAGTAAGATCTCTGTCCAACTTCAGAGTTCCACTGTTCTATCTATAACTGGTTATCTATTCTCTATCTAGCTAGCTAGCTGGCTCTCTAGCTAGCTATCTATTAGCTATATAGCTAGCTATTTAGCTCTCTAGCTATTATGTAGCTCCACTGTAAGACTAATAAATGTATTAGCTATATAGCTAGCTAGCTAGTGATCTATTAGCTATATAGTTAGCTAGCTAGCTTTCTATCTATTGGAGTTACTTCTGGGTTGAGTGAACGCTGCCGCGTGTGGCTACCGCTGATGGTAGAAAATGGTAGTGGTCCTCACAAGACTAGTCATAGAAATACACACACACACACACACACACACACACACACACACACACACACACACACACACACACACACACACACACACACACACACACACACACACACACACACACAGAAATCAGCTACCGGGCGTTGAACCTGCGGTGTCCACTCAGACCATTTTGAAATCAGTCAAATTGTACAATCAGGACAAACAGATGGCACGCAATGGCTCAGATAAGGCCTGAAACGCTTGTGTGCATCGGCGTCACCATGGAGACCGTCACACTTTTGTGGGTTACTAATGGCGATCAATTAGTTGCGAGACGCAACGTAGCAGCCCCGGTGTGAGAAATGGGCAGGTGTTCAGATACGGTTTTTATCCGTGACGCAAAGCTTTGCCGATGCTGTTATGCGCCAGGGTTGATCACGCAGGTGATGAGAGTTTGGTACCAGTGGTTGGAGAAGACACTAAAAAAAAATGGCAAAAAGGAAGCTACGTGATTGGTCAAGAACGCAGCAGTGAGGGCAGGTGGTTTAACAAGTAAACGATATAGAGAGACTGACAAAATGCATAGAAAACAGTGACATTTGGACTTGTTTCAACTTTGATAGTTCTAAGGCAGAGTATAGACTGCAAGGTTAAAATTCCCATCAATCAGGCTCCACAAATAACCCGCACAAACCATATGTACACTTGATGCAAAAAGCTATCAACCCAGCTAGACAACACAATTGCTGAGGAACTAGGTAAAATTATCGCAACGAAAGCACCTACAAGGGATCATTCCTCAAGATGGTGAAAGAAAGAAAGAAGGTTACGTTCCTCATCAAGTGTTTAATGCTGATGAAACCGGCCACTCCATTCCATCAAGCCATCAACGACAATCACAAAGGTAAATAAAACAACTTCATTTCCAGTACAGTTTATTTATTTCATTATAATACCTTAACACATTTATTATACATAAAATAGGGTATATATTGTGTAGTTTTAAGGCTTAGAAAATTAAAAAGTAGAAAATTATGTTTTATGGCAGGGGTGTCTAAGTCATTTTTTGCCGCGGGCCACATTGTAGTTATGGTTTCCTCTCGAGGGCCGTTATGAATTTGGGGAACCCATTAGAATGTTTAAATCCCTTTAAATATTACATGTAGAGCACACAGCAAATTAATGAATAACTCCTTTTCAAATCTGAAGTCAAGAATAATGACTTTTATTGTGGTTGACATCCAAAAGTATGAAATTTTGGCTCAGATTTTAGCAATCATCATGGAATTTAACAAGTTTGATTTGCTTTCGCGGGCCGAAAAAAATGATGTGGCGGGCCGGATTTGGCCCGCGGGCCTTGACTTTGACACCTGTGTTTTATGGGAACCTGGGAACGGATTATTTTCATTTTAATGGTTTCCTATGGGAAATTAATTTTTGGGTTACACACTTTTCGCCTTACACACTCTTTCTGGGAACCAATTAAGTTCCTAAGCCAAGTTATCACTGTATAAACATCACAAAAGTCACAATAAAGCACAATATTGTTTCTCATTGGGAAACTCAAGTGCAAGCTGCCTTTGCACTTTGCTCTTACGGTTAACAAGCGAAGGTTTAAATCTATCTTTTTTTTTTTTTTTTTTTTTTGCGAGCCAATTTATTGTTGATGGGAGCGCCCGTAGCCGTGCGGCAGTAATTGCAGCGTGCGGCAGCCCGAGCCTCTTGGAACGCAAACGACTGAATAAATCGAGATAGCGCACTCATTTGAGCGTTTGACATTTACTGATGAGGCAATTAAGGGGAAGGAGTCAAAAACACACTGACGACAATTGCACAAACTACGGCGGCAGCAGCCACGTCTTACTTTCATGCCAAACGGACACCATTGTGTCATGTCCACAGGCACAAGTGATGTACAGTGATACCTTGGCTTACGAATTTAATTGGTTCCCAGACAGAGTGTGTAAGGCGAAAAGTGTGGATCCCAAAATTTAATTTCTCATAGAAAACCATTAAAATGAGAATAATCCGTTCCCAGGTCCCCATAAAACATTTCTAATTTTCTAAGCCTTAAAACTACACAAAATAAACCTTATTTTGTGTAGAATAAATGTGCTATGATATTATAATTCAAGAAATAAACTGTACTATATAATAAAGTCGTTTTATTTACCTTTGTGAAGGTCGTTGATGGAATAGAGTGGCTGGTTTTCTCAGCATTAAACACTTGATGAGGTACGTAACCTTCTTTTACCATCTTGAGGAATGATCCCTTGTCGGTGCTTTCTCTGCGATAATTTTACCTAGTTCCTCATCAATTGTGTTCTGTTTAGCAGGGTTGATAGCTTTTTGCATCAAGTGTACAGGTAGCTTGTGCGGGTTATTTGTGGAGCCTGATTGATGGGAATTTTAACCTTGCAGTCGACACTCTGCCTTTGAACTATCAAAGTTGAAACTCTCTCACTGTCGTCTGCCTGTCTCCTTAATGTTTAAAGCACCCCCTCACTAGTGCATTCTTGACCAATCACGTGGCTTTAACCGAAGACTGTTGGCGGGGAATAGAAGACAAAAACAGTCGGCTGCCATTTTCTTTTTTGGAGAATGGATTCACTCTCTCTCTCTGTCTGTAACCCCCCCCCCCTCCTTCACTGCTGCGTTATTGACCAATCACCTGGCTTTAACCGACGACTAGGGGCGGGGAATAGAGGACCAAAACAAGCCGGTTCGCGAACGACACATCACTCATTGTGGCAATTCCGTGTGTATCCCGAAAAATTGTTTGTATGCCAAGGTCAATTTTTCATAAATTTAACGTTCGTAAACCAAAAAGTTCGTAAGCCAAGGTGTTCGTAAACCGAGGTATCACTGTACCTGACATATTTTGGCGGCTTTGAGACATGTCAGAAAAGCTATTGTCTGTAATAGAAGAATCCGTTCGATAACAAGGAGACAGTATGAACTTGCCAAAACTACTACGCAAATAAAAATGTGTCGGGCCAGATCTAGCCCCCGGGCCTTGACTTTGACACCTGTGCTCTAAGTACTACTGCGCTTGATCCTGTGTTGTAAAATTAAAGAATCTAATTTGCATATTGTAAGTCATTTCTGCCTACTCTAAAGCCGAATGTCAAATGAGGGTGAACGCCGAAGCGCCAAACGCCGCTACCTGTTTCCGTGTGATAATGGCAAGGTCAAGCAGCCGACATTTGCTTTGCGGCACTTAATTATAGCGCTGACATCTGTGGCATCACTTCATTAGTCGCGTAAATTAACCCTGCTATTCTCAAAAGGCTACTATAGTCACCGGGCCATCATTGTTTCGCTCTAAATCTTTCGTTTGTAAAATGTCAGTCCTTAGCTCTGTGTAAGCTCTCAGTCGTACAGGAGTGGTCCATCGATGAAAAGGTTTTTTTCAGCCGTCATCTGTACTTCTTTGAAGGTGTCGGACGTTTCTAAATAGCCATGGTGGGGTGAGGTTTGTACAACGGACTTCTTCGGCAACATAGGCTTAGTTATGCTGATGAGGTGATACCGGAGCGGATGCGGCAATCAGGCCAGTCGTAGACACATACTCAGGCAGGACAATAGAAGTAATCAGTGTAGCCGCAGGGAGTAGTCCTCTGCTCCCTTCAACCTGAGAGCAGGGAGCAATCATAGCAAGGTCTGGCACCGCCACGTCTGGACAGTCGGGATATATATTAATAGGGCCAAACTACCAGCAAAAGATTTTAGTTTGCTGACGAAGCCTCTTGGATAAGAAGCGAAATGCCTTCAAAGAAGTACAGATGACTGCTGAAGAAACCTTCTCATCGATGGACCACTCCTGTGCGACTGAGAGCTTACACAGACGTAAAAGAGACAAACGGAAGAAAAGAGATGTGGGGGGGGGGGGGGAGAAAAGTTTGGAAGTGACAAATGAGCCGTGAGAAAATAAACAGGAGAAGATGGGATGGAGGTGGGGGGGGGGGGGTGCCACCAAAGTCCGGGGGTACTTCTTGTGTGCCAAATTGAAGTCAATTCAGAGTTCAATCATGTCTTCCATCTTGTGTGCTGCCAAGTTCTGTTGAAGAAATAAAAAGAGCGGGACATTCAGTCTCTGCTATACATTCATGGCCAAACCCTGACGGAGCTCATGGCCAGACCCTGCCAGAGCTCCCGGACAACAAAACCAACTTCTTTTTCACCCATTTACACAAAACAGGTAACATCCGACTTACGACCAGCTCGACTTACCACCACCCGTATTTATGACCACGACCTCCAGACCCTATTTAATTTTTTTTGTATTCTACGCCTGGCATCGCAACGCGCTAGCAGGCTGGCAACGTGTACAACAATTTTGGCCAGCCAGCGAGCGTCTCACTCCCGCACAGCAATCGACCGCGTAATGGCACCGGAGAGGGAGGGTTTGTGAGTCATTTAGCCTCAGAGTCTCTATTCAACATTTTGAATGGCTTTTCGACTTACGACCATTTCGACTTACGACCGTATAGTCGGAACGGAACTCGATCGTAAATCCTAATTTACCAAAAGAATTGAAATCAAAATTGTTTTAATTGAAAACGAGGAGCTGTTTTGGTTATGAATCTTGGACAACCTGGACTGTCACTACAGCATACAAAGCACAACTGCATGACTACGATTGTTGGCTGCTTTTAATTAAAAAAAAAAAGTGATGGCGCTCCACGTAGGAGGCATTACATAACCAATGGTGCCCTTTCACTACTTAACCAAACAAATCTAACAAAATAAACACAAAAGCGTCTGTGTAAGCTGTCTTTGTTGTAAAACCACTTCAAATGACTTCTACTTAGCATATTTTACAAAGATTACACGGCATATAGCTATATTTTACGTTGTTTTCGAGTTGGTGATGATTCGTGACGTGACGTGACGTCACGGAGGGAACACCCCTGACCGAGAAAGCGACACGCAATGCATTTTGGGTACTTTGTTTGGTCTGAAAACTTCGTGATGATCCGTGTTGATGGCGAAATTACAGGGAAAAAACACAAATAACTCAATGGTGAATCGTTGTGTGTTGCACCAAGACTACTATTTCATACTAGTTGACGCAAATTCTCAGCAGACAAATCAACCCATTTCCAACGGAGCTTGGGCGCCATCTTGTGCATTTTCTGGGCGCTACATTGGAGTCCAGATAGCCTCAAAATGAGACGGAAGCACTTCTTTAATCGATTGCAAACATTTATGCTTTCCTCTTCAGAACTACAGTAAAGTCTCGTTATATCGATATCGGATATATCGATAGTCCCGGTTATATCGATATTTTTTCGGACTCCCTTGAATATCGATATAACGAGACTTTACTGTATTTGAATCATATTCATAACTGGATGAGTAACAAGAAAGCATCTTCTCCCAATCTGAACTCTCTGAAGCCATTGTTTTGATTCGCGAGCAAGGCAAGATGTCCTGGTGTGACGTCACGAACAAGGAGGCGGGACCTTCTGAAACTGAAACTTTCTGAGGTCATTTTGAAGTAGTTTTGGGACACTTTGAGTCGTTTTTATTGGTGTTTTGCATTTGACTAAAAATATCAGCCTGCGTACTTTGGGTATTTTAGATGCTATAAAACGTTTTTCTGATGTCGGTTAGGAAACAAAAAAATGTTGTCGTTGTCCTTTAATATGGTATGAGAAAATGTGTGAGGAATTATTATTTAAAACAATTGTCACATCACTACAACAGGAGGGTGAAATAAAATAAAATAAAACACTGCCAACTAGAGGTTTGGCATGCACATTACATTATTTCTATGATTTCTATTGTTAGCTCCCAAACACACACAGAAACAAATACAGATAAACAAGTAAATAAATCCAAATAGACTTCAATATTTTCTCCAATATATCCCGAACGACCCTGACTGTTTTCACCCACCGTGAAACCCTTTTCGTATGTCGCTTTTGTGCAGCTCCCCGGCGGCTCCGCCCCTCTAACTCAGATGTGCTTGCCCACCTCCCACCCCCCCCCCCCCCCCAAAAAAAAAGAAGAGAAAAAAAACGAAAGAAAAGAAAACGGGTCCAGCATTGCCAGGAGCAAGTATGTGACAGGCAGACAACGCGGACCCTCGGCTCTGCTCGCAGGTATCCGCGGAGGAACAACCGAATCACCCGGCACTCGCTCCCCCCACGACCACCACATCTCTCCGGACGATCGTGGTAACATCCCCCATCGCCCGGCAGCTCGTCTGAGGTAAGCATTTTCTTGAATTTCTTTTTGTTCCGACATCGACCGGTTCTTCTTCCTGTGCAATTAGCTGAATGTGAGTGTGTGAACTGAGCATCTGGCTGTATGCGCATATACACACTCCCCCCCCACACACAGAAATACATCAACCGCCCCCCCTCAATAAATAAATAAAAACAATAACACCGTTTGAATGAATTGCACCTTGTGCACGAGTTCTTTGTCCCGGCCACGCGCACCATGCTACATTCCCCCACGATGG
This sequence comes from Hippocampus bargibanti, assembly GCF_051943395.1. Classification (NCBI taxonomy): domain Eukaryota; kingdom Metazoa; phylum Chordata; class Actinopteri; order Syngnathiformes; family Syngnathidae; genus Hippocampus; species Hippocampus bargibanti. The sequence goes on from NC_142741.1 coordinate 24,617,132, forward strand.
GCGCGTGCACGTTGTGGCAATTCCAGCATATGAGATTCAATGCAAACCTGTCCCCCCCGCCCCCCCCGTTGTCCGTGCCGCCCCCAAACCCTGAAAAGGATTCCTCCCCGTGAAAGTGTGTGTTTAATGGGGGTGGCGGGGTACACACAATTTAGGCACACCATACAACCACATATAGTGATACATTGGCTTACGAATTTAATTGGTTCCCAGACAGAGTGTGTAAGGTGAAAAATGTGTATCCCAAAAATAAATTTCCCATAGGAAACCATTAAAATGAGAATAATCCGTTCCCAGGTGCCCATAAAATAGAATTTTTCACTTTCACTTTCACTTTTTGTGCTACGGTATTATACTTTGGGTTGGGGGATCTTGGGCACTGGGACGAGGCCTCAAGTTTTCCACAGCTGTGGAACTCTTTTCAGCGTCGAGGTCAGGTTGGACTTGTTCTGGGCAATGTCACACAGCTGGTCAGAGCAGGGCCTCGGGAGACAGACTGGGGATTGGAGGGATGGTATTGGTTGAGACGGGAGGTGTTTGTTGTTGGATACTGGTTGTGGGAGGAGTACAGAGGTGGTGGTGGGGGGGTCCACAGTGAGAGTGGGTGCACCTGGAGGGTGTGCTGGTGGTTGGGGGGAGGGACAGATGTCTGGTCAAACCGGTAAAAAACGGTTTACTTTATCTGCCCAGTCCTGGTCCTTGTAATAAGGTGTTTTTTAAGCTACGTTTGTGTGTACAGATGTTCCCCTACTTATGAACATTCGAGTTATGAACAATGTTACATACGAACATTTTTTAGGAAAATATGTATTATTCTCTCCAGTTGTACATGTACACAACTTTATAGAGCAAATATTTTATGACATGTTTATTTTTCAGTACAAACCAATACAGGTTACTTAAACAAGCCTTAAAAATATTTATGTAATAATAATAATAATAATAATAATACATTAAATTTCTAAGCGCCTTTCAAAACTCTTAAGGACACTATACAGTCACAGGAAAAAGAACATTTTTTTTTGCCATTCGCATCAGCGTTCGTTCTCTCGGAAGCCCGTTTCCACAGGCTGATAAATTCCTTCCATGGAGCTTGGTCGCCCTCTTCTGGCGGCTTTTTGGTGCAACACGAGGTTTTCAGACCAAACAAGTACAGCAAAATACATTGACGTGATGGGAGTACTGGTATATTTTTTTTCGGTCAGGGGCGTTCCTTTAGTGACATCACGTACGGACTCGTCACCAACTCAAAAACAAGACTTCCGGAATATTCAGCGCGAGTCTTAAAATGTAAAATATAGCTATATGTGGTGGAATCTTTGTGAAATGCGCTCAGTAGAAGTCATTTGAAGCCATTTTACAAATTATGGACACAACTTGTCCGGAGACGTCGGTTGTCCTTTAAACATACATTCCATACAAAATATAGCACTGAAGCAACTTACGAACAAATTCACCTTATGACGTATCTTGTTCGTAAGTTGGGACAAATGTGCCAGTTGGCATGTGGAGAACTCTTCAACGGCACATGTGCTAAATGTGTTGCAAACCACAAACCGCTCAAGGTGATAAATCTACTCAACGTGCTTAGCATAAAAGTATTGGGACACCTGCAACGAGAAAAATCCCACAATTCATTAGGAAGTCTCTTTCAATGAACGTTTAGTGCCAATCTGCATCACTGTTTGTTCTCAAGAGAAATTTGTCCATATTACGCTTATGCAAAGGCAATTTTTATGGACATATTTTTCCCATTAGGGAGCAAGAAAAAGCAAGTTGAATGCGTATAATTGCTCGAAATATGTATTTTTGAGAACCCCTGGTAACTGTTTTTTACTACTTTAGTAGTCTCTGGGTACACTTAACACCTCAAGTCTTGTTCGCTGGGCTAATTTGATCCCCCACTACCAGCTTAGTTCACTTTGGAGCACAGTGGAAGAGGTAAGCCTCGGAACTGTTGCGCATACACAAGAAGCACGTGCACACTCGGGAAGTTCAGACATGTTGTATGATTATTACGCTGTCTTTCACGTGGGTGGTACATTGCTGTCATTGGCGGCTCGAATTGATATGCGAGGACTCCTTTAATCGATTGCAAACATGTATGCTTTCCTCTTCAGAACTATTTGAATCATATTCATAACTGGAGGAGTAACAAGAAAGCATCTTCTCCGAATCTGAAGCCATTGTTTTGATTCTAGAGCAAGACAAGACGTCTTGGCGTGACGTCACGAACAAGGGGGCGGGACCTTCTGAAACTCGTCACTGAAGGAACGCCCCTGACCGAAAAAAGGACACATTGTAGCAGTCCTTCCATCACGTCAATGCATTTTGCTGCACTTGTTTGGTCTGAAAACGTCGTGTTGCACCAAAAAGTGGCAGAAGAGGGCGACAAAGCTCCATGTAAGGAATTTATCAGCCTGTGGAAACGGGCTGATTAATTCCTCACGCGGAGCTTGGTCGCCATTTTCTGCCTTTTTTTGGTGAGACATTTCCCCCCAATGTTGCCTCAAAATGGCACGGAATAAATTCTTTAATCGATTGCAAACATGTATGCTTTCCTCTTCAGAACTATTTGAATCATATTCATAACTGGATGTGTAACAAGAATGCATATCCTCCGAATCTGAAGCCATTGTTTTGATTCTCCAGCAATGCAAGACGTCATGGCGTGATGTCACGAACTGGGGGCGGGACTTTCTGAAAATGCCCAATTCGCAGCTCAATTTTTTTGCAGATTTTGGACACTTGAAGTCATTTTTATTGGTGTTTTTCACTTGACTAAAAATATCAGCCTGCGTGTTTTTGGGTATTTTAGATGCTATAAAATGTTTTTCTGATGTCAGTTAGCAAACAAAAAAAATGGTGTCGGTTGTCGTTTAACGCTTGGAGCAGTTCAAGAACCACCCTCTTCATATAAATATGTCGAAATGAAAACCAACTGAACCCCACATGAGCAAGTATGAGATGAAGCCAAGGGAAAATCCCTCCCTGAGGCGGAAAAAAAAAGAAGCTTCTACCCGAGCGGCTTGATTTGTGACAGAGATCACAAAGTCGGAGTAGAGAAGGAAGTTAGAAAGAGAAAACAGGAAAGCGGGGTCAGGCGCCCGAAGGCTGGACGAGAGAACGGGCACGACAACAGCTGTCTCAACAACAATATATTATATATTATTATATCAATAATAATATATATTATTACAAGTAGAAAGTCTTTTCAAGATATCCAATAACGAACGGCAAATCTTAGCCACACATGACTTTTTATGTCCCAAATGTATTTTGGGTGATGATCAGTAATTTCTCTTTGCTAGCATCAAACATTTTATACACCAATAATGATAATCCGTAACCTGAAAATATGATAGACTTTTGCAATGTAGTGACTGCTGTCCATGAAAGGGTTAAAATGATGGCACAATCAATACTCAACATCAACAAGACAGTCCAAGGAGCTGGGTGAATATGTTTAATAATAATATTATTAATAATAATAATAACCTTCATGACTTTGCTGCTGTGAAATGTAAATTTCTCCACTGCGAGACTAATAAAGACAAATCCAATCCAATGATAATAATGATGATGATGATGATAATAATAATAATAATAATAATGTCAGTAATAGGAATAAATATTATAGTAATAGTAATACTAATACTAATACTATTGCTTCTACTACTACTACTAGTACCACTACTACTACTACTACTACTACTACTACTACTACTACTACTACTAATAATAATAATAATAATAATAACAATACATTTCATCTGTACGCGCCTTTCAAAAGTCTGAAGGACACATTACAATAATAATAATAATAATAATAATAATAATGTCAGTAATAGGAATAATTATTATAGTAATAATAATACTAATACTAATACTACTGCTTCTACTACTACTACTACTACTACTAATAATAATAATAATAATAATAATAATAATACATTTCATCTGTAAGTGCCTTTCAAAAGTCTCAAGGACACATTACAATAATAATAATAATGATAATAATAATGTCAGTAATATGAATAAATATTATAGTAATAGTAATAGTAATACTAATACTAATACTACTGCTTCTACTACTACTACTAGTACCACTACTACTACTCCTACTACTACTACTACTAATAATAATAATAATACATTTCATCTGTAAGCGCCTTTCAAAAGTCTCAAGGACACATTACAATAATAATAATACTAATAATAATAATAACAAACATAACAACACCATTAATAATAATAACAACAACAATAATAATAATAATAATAATAATAATAATAATAAAAATAAAAATAAGAGTAACACACATAACAATGCTAATAATAATCTTCAGTGTAATAATAATAATAATAATAATAATAATAATAATACATTTAATTTCTAAGCGCCTTTCAAAACTCTCAAGGACACTTTTACCATATGTTCTCAAAAAACAGCATAGTATGTACATAGTACTTTTAAATTGTTTCTCTGCAAAAATGTCTGTAGCTTGCTTGTCTATCCATTGTCTAAAATTGATGTATGTATGCATGTATTGCATGATGTATGCATGTATTGCATTGCAACATTGCATGCTGGAAAAAAAAACATTATGACGGCTGACTGCAGGTCCGCCACCAAAGAAGTGGCGCTCTAAGTATAGAAACTAATGAAATGTATAATTGCAGTCGGTGATGACCTGATAACATACTTAGTCACAGATTGAGCGACCTCATTTGTGGCGGCGCACAGGAAGTCCTGAGAGAAGGCCACATAGAGGACAACCGACACCTCCGGACAAGTTGCATCCATAATTTGTAAAATCACTTCAAATGACTTCTACTGAGCGTATTTTACAAAGATTCCACCGCATATAGCTCTATTTTACCTTTTAAGACTCGCGTTGAATATTCAGGAAGTCTTGTTTTAGAGTTGGTGACGATCCTCTACGTGACGTCACTGAAGGAACGCCCCTGACCGAGAAATCAACACACAATGCGTTTTGGCTACTTTGTTTGGTCTGAAAACTTTGTGTTGATGGTGAGATTAGAAGGAAAACAGATAAATAACGCGATGGTGAATCGTGTGTTTGCCCCAAGACTACTATTTGATACTAGTTGACACAAATTCCCAGCAGACAAATCAGCCCATTTCCAACGGAGCTTGGGCGCCATCTTGTGCATTTTCTGGGACGCTACATTTCAGTCCAGATGTCTCAAAATGACACAGAATTACTTCTTTAATCGATTGCAAACATTTATGCTTTCCTCTTCAGAACTATTTCAATCATATTCAGAACTGGATGAGTGACAAGAAAGCATCTTTGTGGAAGGGAAAAATATTGCCAGAGGTCTGATCAGCGCTTTATCGGTGTGTATATCTGCCTCGCATGTTCTTGATTTGGTTGTTTGATTGTGTCCTTCTGTGTGATTCCCATGTGTGCTTGATTGGCTTTTCACTGGCTTTCACATCTATTCCAAAAACGGACATATTAGCTACTTTAACGTGAAATTGTCCATCGATGTGAATGTGAATGACTTTTGTGTGAATGTTTTTCAACTTTTCTGCGGTGGCGTCATCAAATGTTCCACATGTTGAAGATGGAGCAGCATGTGTCCATGGAAAGGCTTTGCTAAGTGTTCCTATCCACCCCCCCCAAAAAAAAAAAAAAAAATGCCGGTATGTAATTTGACTGCTGGTTGAAGCCGCAGGAGAAGTTTCCCCCTCTCATCATTTCTAGGCTTCATCTGTTCTGAAGCGAGTAGGCCAGGCACCGTGGGACGGTAGAGGTGTAATTTCAGATGCTTGCTAACTGACCAGAGCAGCAGTTTAGGTGCTTCAAAAGCGCAATCAAGTTGACCAGCTATACCCTTCACACCCACGTGGGTGTGGGATCTGAATTTGCCACGTGAAAGGCGCCGACTTTGAGGTCCAATTAGACCAGGACCTTAAAGGACAACCGACATCACTTTTTTGTTTCCTAACTGACATCAGAAAAACGTTTGATAGCATCTAAAATACCCAAAACACGCAGTATGATATTTTTAGTCAAATGCAAAACACCAATAAAAAATGACTTAAAGTGTCCAAAATCTGCAAAAAAAATTGAGCTGCGAATTGGGCATTTTCAGAAAGTCCCGCCCCCATGTTCGTGGTTTCACGGCAAGACGTCTTGCCTTGCCCTAGAATCAAAAGAATGGTTTCAGTTTCGGAGAAGATGCTTTCTTGTTACACATCCTGTTATGAATATGATTCAAATAGTTCTGAAGAGGAAAGCATACATGTTTGCAATCGATCAAAGTATTTATTCCGTGCCATTTTGAGGCAACATTGGGGGGAAATGTATCACCAAAAAAGAGGCAGAAAATGGCGACCAAGCTCCGTGTGAGGAATTAATCAGCTCGTTTTCCACGGGCTGATAAATTCCTTACATGGAGCTTTGTCGCCCTCTTCTTCCTCTTTTTGGTGCAACATGACGTTTTCAGACCAAACAAGTACAGCAAAATGCATTGACGTGATGGAAGGACTGCTACAATGTGTCCTTTTTTTTTCAGTCAGGGGCGTTCCTTCAGTGACGTCACGTACGGACTCGTCACCAACTCAAAAACAAGACTTCCGGAATATTCAGTGCGAGTTTTAAAACGTAAAATATAGCTATATGCAATGGAATCTTTGTAAAATGCGCTCAGTAGAAGTCATTTGAAGCCATTTTACAAATTATGGACACAACTTGTCCGGAGACGTCGGTTGTCCTTTAAACATACTTATATAAGCCTCAAATATACGTTCCATCCAAAATATAGCACTGAAGCAACATGGGACTGGAGATGTGAGACGATCTCTTTTCGTCAATGGCTTCGTGTTTACTTTGAACATTTAGCCTGTATACAGACGTGCACATTTTACTGTGACGTCTTTGATCAATTGGTGAAATGGACGCATTGATCCTTTTCTCTTTCATCTAAAACTGCTTAATACAAAAGAGATGCTCTAGATTGAATGACTGATTGGGTCTTTTGTGTTGTGTCATATTATTTGTTGTTGTTGTTGTTTTGACTTCAAGATGGCGCCGTGAGAGTGGCTGCCTTTACAGCAGCTCCTGTATTTTGTTTTTCTACTTCTTTCCTTTCCTCTTCCTTTGATAACTTTGCTGCTGTGAAATGTAAATTTCTCAACTGTGAGACAAATAGTCTATTGTAATAATTCCATATTTCTTCAAACAGTGAAAAAGATGAAGGATGGTAACATGAGAATTCTTGGCTTCAATCTCATTACACTGTATACATAATGTGGTCAGTGTTGTTGTTTGCGACTCGCTGTTGAGCTTCTTAAACAGGGACGTGGAACGTGTGAGCAGCTTATTGTGTATCATAGTTGTGCGCTTAAATCCCTAAGAGGCAACTAATCTGAGTCCATATTTGGTTTGAGGAGTTCACGTAGCTTAAAAGGGGTTAAGATGTCTGAAAATGAATGCTGAGCTTTGCATTTTTTTGTAACGGGCTTGTCTCAGACGTTTTTCATCCAAATATATTTGTAGGTGTTGGAAAAAAAAACTATTCATGGGGCCGTTTTAAAGGACAACCGACAACCAGTTGGGAGCTCATTTTGTCGAAGTTTTGGGACACTTTAAGTAATTTTTATTAGTGTTTTGCATTTGACTAAAAATATCAACCTGGGTATTTTAGATGCTATAAAACGTTTTTCTGATGTCAGTTAGGAAACAAAAAAAATGGTTGTTAGAACTACAGTAAAGTCTCGTTATATCGATATCGTATATATCGATAGTCCCGGTTATATCGATACTATTTCTATGCACGCACTGAGAAAATTACATGCAAACAGGGTAGGATATATCGATAGTCCCGGTTATATCGATATTTTTTCGGACTCCCTTGAATATCGATATAACGAGACTTTACTGTAGTTTAGTTATTTGTGTACGTTAGTTTAGTAAATATGTACGTAGCTCAGTTAAAACCTTAAAGGACAACCGACACCATTCTTTTTTGTTTCCTAACTGACATCAGAAAAACGTTTGATAGCATCTAAAATACCCAAGATAGTTTTAGTCAAATGCAAAGCACAATAAAAATTACTTAGTGTCCCAAAACTACTTCAAAATGACCCCGGAAATGGCGAGATTCAAACGGTCCCGCCCCCTTGTCTTGCCTTACTCTAGAATCAAAACAATGGCTACTCATCCAGTTATGAATATGATTCAAATAGTTCCGAAGAGGAAAGTATAAATGTTTGCAATCAATAAAAGAAGTCCTTCCGTATCAATTCGAGCCGTCTGGACTCCAATGTAGCGTCCCAGATAATGCACAAGATGGCGCCCAAGCTCCGTTGGAAATGAGCTGATTTGTGTCAACTAGTATCAAATAGTAGTCTTGGTGTAACACACAACGATTCACCATCGCGTTATTTATGTTTTCCTTCTAATAAAATAAATAAAATATAGAAATATGCGGTGGAATCTTTGTCATATACGCTCAGTAGAAGTCATTTGAAGTGATTTTACAAATTATGGACACAACATGTCCGGAGGTGTCGGTTGTCCTTTAAATGCATATTAAGGCACGGCAACCTACCGCTACTTAGCCAAACCTAATTAGAAAAAGATGGTCTCTTAATGTAAGACAGGCTTTTCTCAGGGAGGGGGAGGGGCGGGGGGGTCTTCGTCAGAGTGAAACCTTTCGTCGTAATTACAGCTTCCTGTCGGTTCTGCCAGGACTTGCAGAGCGCAGCAGAAAAGCTCCCAGGCACCGCTGACATTAATCCAACCCCCCTTTAACCCTTTTACATCCACATCCGCGCAAAAACACACCCCATGCATTCGGCCGGCCACACAGGTGGCCAAAGCTCAAAGGGTTGACCTCGCTCCTTGGAGTTACTGGGCAAAAGAGTAATGATTGCATGGAGTTTGAAAACGCACATATCTGAAGTGGCATACTTTGTTAAAAAAAAAAAAAAGCCTTGAGGCCATATCAAGCGATTGCCGTGATTCATATGCCGCAAGCGTAGCAGTTCCAACACGTCGACAGGAGGTCATATGCTTTCCGGTAGAAAAATAAGACTTTCCAATCAACTGGAAGTCTGACGCCGACTTTCTGTGGCGAATACAAGAAGCACACAGCTGCCCAATCGTATTGGACAAACCAAATGACATCTTAAAGGACAACCGACACCACTAAACAAGTTGCGTCCATAATTTGTCAAATCACTTCAAATGACTTCTACTGAGCGCATTTGACAGATTCCAACGCTATATTTTACGTTTTAAGACTTGCACTGAATATTCAGGAAGTCTTGTTTTCGAGTTGATGACGATCCCCTACGTGACGTCACGGAGGGAACGCCTCTGACCGAGAAAGCGAACACGCAATGCATTGTGGGTACTTTGTTTGGTCTGAAAACTTCGTGTTGATGGCGGAATTAGAAGGAAAACACATAAATAACGCAATGGTGAATCGTGTGTTGCACCAAGACTACTATTTGATACTAGTTGACAAAATTTCCTAGCAGACAAATCAGCCCAAGTCCAACGGAGCTTAGGCGCCATCTTGTGCATTTTCTGGGATGCTAAATTGGAGTCCAAATGGCTCGAATTGATCCGGAAGGACTTCTTTAATCGATTGCAAACATGTATGCTTTCCTCTTCAGAACTATTTGAATCATATTCATAACTGGATGAGTAACAAAAAAAGCATCTTCTCCGAATCTGAACTCTCTGAAGCCATTGTTTTGATTCTGGAGCAAGGCAGTGTGTGACCAATCGTGACATCACGAACAAGGGGGCGGGACCTTCTGAATCTGCCCAGTTTCCGAGCTCATTTTGTGGCAGTTTTGGGACACTTTAAGTCATTTATTTTTATTGGTGTTTTGCATTTGAGTAAAAATATCAGCCTGCGTGTTTTGGGTATTTTAGATGCTATTAAACGTTTTTCTGATGTCAGTTAGGAAACAAAAAAAATGGTGTCGGTTGTCCTTTATCAAACCAGACATGTCACAGTATTCCTGCCTGTTTTTACACTGGTCTATTAATTTACAGTTTGCCTCACCCAGGGGTCTACACTCCAAAATCTTGAAAGAGCCACATTGGGCAAAAAAAAAACAATGACTCTGGAACAAAATAATGTAACAATCCAATTTGTTAATACAGGAAATATTATTGTTCGTTCAATGTTTTGGAGCCTTTTTCTGATTGCCTTTGCATTTTATCTTATCTCTCTTCTTCCAGACCTTCTCTGTTCCAAAACTACTCATCCAAAATGTGCTGATGAAGGCGGGGAAAAAAAACATCTATTTTCTTTGGACTTTGTTAGGATTAGACACGTAATACAGGGTCCACCAAGGTCAAACCAAGGGAGCGTTAACTCTATTACAAAGTGATCCCACTGAGACGGATTAAGCCCGCTTTTCTCATCCAACCACAGCACCGATGACACCAGCAATGCAACGCAAAAGTCAATTTCTGCAAACAAGTGCTGTGAAATCCATTAATCTGGCTTTTAAGAGGCCAAGTGCACCAATTAATGACTCACCAGGAGACAACTTGAGGAACTCCCACCTGGTTTACAGTTAGTTTTACCCTGTAGTATTTGGATCATTTCAATATTTGTGAGTTAATACACCCACACAATCAACACGGGATTCAAGTATAGACATTCGACTTTAATCCAACAGGTTATACTGTACGCACCATTTTGGCATTTTAAGCCACAGTATCTCCATTTTTATGAACTGCGACTATAAACCACTGTATTTGAAGGACAACCGACGCCTCTGGACAAGTTGTGTCCATAATTTGTAAAATCACTTGAAATGACTTCTACTGAGCCTATTTTACAAAGATTCCACCGCATATAGCTATATCTTACGTTTTTAAGGACAACCGACACCACTAAACAAGTTGCGTCCATAATTTGTCAAATCACTTGAAATGACTTCTACTGAGCCTATTTTACAAAGATTCCATCGCTATATTTTACGTTTTAAGACTCGCGCTGAATATTCAGGAAGTCTTGTTTTCGAATTGATGACGATGCCTGACGTGACGTCACGGAGGGAACGCCCCTGACCGAGAAAGCGACACACAATGCATTTTGGGTACTTTGTTTTTTCTGAAAACATCGTGTTGGTGGCGAAATTAGAAGGAAAACACATAAATAACGCGATGGTGAATCGTTGTGTGTTGCACCAAGACTACTATTTGATACTAGTTCACACAAATTCCCAGCAGACAAATCCAGCCCATTTCCAACGGAGTTTGGGCGCCATCTTGTGCATTTTCCGGGACGCTACATTGGAGTCCTGACGGCTCGAATTGATACGAGAGGACTTCTTTTTTCGATTGCAAATATTTATGCTTTCCTCTTCAGAACTATTTGAATCATATTCATAACTGGGTGAGTAACAAGAAAGCATCTTCTCCGAATCTGAAGCCATTGTTTTGAATCTGGAGCAAGGCAGTGTGTGACCAATAGTGATGTCACGAACAAGGGGGCGGGACTTTCTGAATCTGCCCAGTTCCGAGGTCATTTTGAAGTAGTTTCGGGACACTTTAACTCATTTTTAATTGGTGTTTTGCATTAGACTAAAAATATCAACCTGCGTGTTTTGGGTATTTTAGATGCTATAAAACGTTTTTCTGAAGTCACAGTGTGAACATACCAGACCAGATCTTTCTTCCTTACATTTCGATTTCCCCACAGGCACTCCAGCTGACGTCTCCGACGCACCTCCCTCTCCCCGCCCCTACCAGCCGGCTTCGTTGTCGGTGAGCCCCCGCTCACTAATGAAGTCCAGCATGAGGCAGTGGAGGAGGCTTGTGTTGTTGGGAATGCTGGCCTGGGTTGTCATCTTTCTGGCCCTTTTATCCTACTTCCTGGACGCTCGCGTTAACAAGCCACCGACCTCAGCCGGCTCGCTGTTCTCCCAGCACCCCGATACCCGCCGCCTGGCGTCCATCCAGGCCTCCCATCAGCAGAATCCCGTCATATTACCCAGCTTGATTCCCACTTTGCCGGACCCAGAGTCTCACACCGACTCTGTGCTGTCCAGCAATAGCCCGCCTTACGCCAACTACGGCAGCCAGGAGGTCAGTCGACAAGACTACATGGACCCACAGACTATGGCGGCCTGGTCTTCCTTTGGCACGGAGAACGTGGGCTCACACTCCGACCCGGTGGTCCAAAGTCGGGAAATGACTTCCCATACGACGGAGCATCAGAACCGCCTGAGAAGAACACAACCTCACGGAGGAGAGGAAGAGGATGACGAAGATGTGAGAGGAAATGTGGATGAAGTCAAGACAAACAAGGTAAGAACTGAAGGTTTCAAGGCAGCTGGCGATGCCTCCTCTAACCCGGAGGAGAACTACTCATCCAAGTCGGCGTTGCTGTTGAAGCACTTGTGGCAGGGCCGCTTATCCACCGACATGCTGGACCCGAGGCTGCAGCACGCCCGGAACGAGTACATGAAGACCAATAAACACAACGTGGCCTACAAGGGGCCCCGCCGAGCCTCCCAAAGTGCCAAGGAGCTTCTGTGTCAGATGAAAACTCACGCCCAGCTGAGCACCGTAGATGGATCGGAGAAGCCCTTCTCTTCGTTAGGATGGGCCCATATCGTTCCGTCCCTCCCGCTGGAGAAGCTGCAAGGTGGGAGTACCTTCAAGACCTGTGCTGTGGTCGCCTCCGCCGGCGCCATCCTACGATCGAGGCTGGGCAAAGAGATTGGTGAGTAGTTTTCAATTAGTTGAATTATCTACACGAAAAATGATCTAGATCCAGATCATTTAGCTTTTGCCAATATAAAAAATGAGTTCCTGTCATTGAACACACCATTTTCCCTCCAGTGTAAATCATAAGAATATCAATTAGAAGGTTTCTTCAGCCGTCATCTGTATTTCTTCGAAGGTGTCGGACGTTTCGCTTCTTATCCAAGAGGCTTTGTCAGCAAACTTCTTTTACTCCCCTTGAAAGGGGAGTAAACTACACATTACAACACAATAGCACATTTATTATACATAAAAAAGGTATATTTTGTGTAGTTGTACGGCTTATTTAAGTAGAAAATTATGTTTTATAGGGACCTGGGAACGGATTATTCTCATTTTAATGGTTTCCTATGGGAAATTAATTTTTGGAATACACACTTTTCGCCTTACACACTCTGTCTGGGAACCAATTAAGTTCGTAAACCAAGGTATCACTATATTGAAATAAAATCATATCCGTGCCTCGTGAGGACTAGTGCGTGCTTCCCAATTCCATTACAATAATAATAATAATAATAATAATAATAATAATAATAATACATGTCATTTATAAGCGCCTTTCAAAACTCTCAAGGTCACTTTACAGTCACGGGATAAGGATATCTAATGGATAGGTAGCTAGATAGATAGCGAGCCAGCTACATAGCTAATAGCTAGCAAATAGCAAGCAAATAAAGTGCTCACTAGGTAGCCCGCCAGATAGCTAGCCAGCAGCAGGATAACGCGCTATGTAAACCAATATGTATGTATTGCATTGTATTTTGTACAGCCGCCCTCATTTCAAGCTCAGATAACTCCAGACCCACATAACTTAGGAATTAACTATTTTTGTCTGATGAAAGAAGAGTGTCTAAGGTTTCTAATGCATGTTTATGTAGTCCTAATACTTAATATTCTGTGGGTCCTGGAATTCAAGTGAGAATGACAAAAACCCTGGCACTGGAGTGGACACCTGTCCGCACATCATCTGGCAGTGAATGAGCTAAATTAAAAAAAAAACATTTTATCATTATTGAATTATTAAAAATATATTGACTCCGTTATTTGAAAACGATAGGAATAAGAAAATGAATGTTTATGAAAATAATCGGCAAATAAATTGTGCAAATGATAACAAAAATAATGTATAATTTTGAAATACTTAAAAATAAATGAAATGTATTTTTATTACTTATATTACTTGTATTACTTAATTATTATTATTTTATAATTATGCTGCTGTGGAAATTTTCTCATTGTTTTATACATAATAAAGTTTTTCTGATTATTATTATTATTATTATTATTATCATCATTATTATGATTATTATTATTATTATTCCCCTTTCATCCCCTTTCAAATTGCTGCTGTGGACTGCAAATTTCCCCATTGTGGGCTGAATAAAGGTTTTCTGATTCTGATTATTATTATTATTGTTTTTAATATTATTATTTTTAATATTATTATTATTATTAGTATTCATATTATTATTATTATGATTATTATTATTCCCCTTTCATCCCCTTTCAAATTGCTGCTGTGGACTGCAAATTTCCCCATTGTGGGACGAAAGGTATTCTGATTATTATTATTATTATTATTTATTATTATCAAACTGCAGAAAAAAAATCATCTGATTTGTCATCGTAAATACAACCTTTCAAAATAAAACAAAATATACTGGCAGTCATCATTTTGGGTGGGGGAGGGGGGGGGGAGGGGTTGTGGCTGGTTCGCGACCCTGCACGTGCACTCGACTGTCGTGCACGCGCTCCGGTGGTGCACTTTTACGCCCTCTTTCGGTCCTCATCTCGCTCACGTTTGCATTGTAAAGACGTCTCGATTTTAAAATGTTTTCTCGTGTTTTCAATCGGTTGATAATTTGTGTTCAAACGATAGATTCGATTCATTTTGCAATGCAATACTGCCACCTTGTGGTCAATACAATGGAGAACATCTTTTGTTTTTATCTTGAGATGCTGTCCATTGTGCTGACCACACAGTGGCAGTTATTCATTGCAGTGATTTTATCCTTTCTTTTATTTATATTATATTCTTTTGTGTTCAAAAATGACATCCATTTACTTATGTATTTATCTTAGTAGATTTAATGACATTCATTGGTTTGTGCTATTTTTTTCCTTCTATTTAATACTACTACTACTACTACTACTACTACTACTACTACTACTCACTCAACTCGGCTAGAAAGCTAACTAGCTAACAGATAGCTAGCTAGACCTTCACTCGACCTGGAAGTAACTCAGATAGAAAGTCAGCTAGCTAATAGACAGCTAATTCGATATATAAGTAACTCGGATAGAAAGCTAGCTAATAGATAGCTAGCTAGGCCTTCAATCAACCCGGAAATAACTCAGATAGAAAGCTAGCTAGCTAATAGATAGCGACACTGTTGGTAATTTGGAGAGAGTTAGGCTTCATAACGTTAACCTGTGATTATTTTGGAGGAGTACTGCTACCACTACTACCACTCCTACATACTTACCACTACTACTACTACAACAACTACTACTACTACTACTACTAAACTACTACTATAATAATAATAATAGTAATAATAATACATTTGATTTCAAAGCGCCTTTCAAACCCCTCAATGTCACTTTACAATCACAGGATTTGTTTTTCTGTAGGTGAGCAGCGGAAGCCACACTTGCCAGCTTCACTCAACCCGGAAGTACCTCAAATAGTAGATAGAAACCTACCTAGCTAGTTAGCGAGCTAGATAGATAGCGAGCTAGATAGCTAGTATAATCTACTGTAGTGTATTCATTGGATTAGTAAAGTTGTTAGGCTCATGTCAGACATTTTTTTTCCATTTACAGTGCCATCTACTTAACACATATCTATATGTATTGTATTGTATTGTATTGTATTGTATTGTATTGTATTGTATTATATAGTATTGTATTGTATTGTATTTTATTGTATTGTAACTACATATCTCTATTTGCCCATAATTCAAGTTAAATCTAAAAATACATATGTCAGTTACCAAGACTGACCGGTAGAGGGCAGTTGTGTGACATGATTGTGTCGTGTGTGTGTGTGTGTGTGTGCGTGTGTGTGTGTGTGTGTGTGTGTGTGTGTGTGTGTGTGTGTGTGTGTGTGTGTGTGTGTGTGTGTGTGTGTGTGTGTGTGTGTGTGTGTGTGTGATTCCAGATGCTCACGACGCCGTGTTAAGGTTCAATGCGGCGCCCACCGAAGGCTACGAGAAAGACGTGGGCAGCAAGACCACGATACGCATCATCAACTCAATGGTGAGAACATGACAGACGTTGATGTACGAGATGTCCTGCAGAGGAACTCGTCTTGAATTATTCATATTAATAAATAGACACCATATGGTAATGTGGCAACATGGGGAAAAAAAAAGCATGGCCTTGCCTCCAGATATAACGACATATGTTACCGAGGTTTCGATGATATAATTCATCTATCCATCCATCTCACAATAATTCAAGGTTTTTTTAAGTACACTAATACCTCGGTTTCCGAACCCCTTGGCTTACGAACTTTTTGGTTTACGAATGTTAAATTTATGAAAATTTTACCTTGGCGTACAAACTATTTTTCGGGATACACACGGAGCTGCCACAATGAGTGATGTGTCGTTCGCGAATGAGCCCTTTCTACGAACAGGAAAATGGCAGCCGACTGTTTTTGTCCTCTATTCCCCGCCCCCAGTTTTCGGCTAAAGCCACGTGATTGGTCAAGAACGCAGCAGTGAGGGGGGTTAAACATGAAAGAGAACAGGTAGACGACAGAGAGAGTGACAAAATGGATAGAAAACAGTGACATTTGGACTCGTTTCAACTTTGATAGTATAGTATACACTGCAAGGTTAAAATTCCCATAAATCAGGCTGCACAAATAACCCTCACAAGCCATCTGTAGACTTGATGCAAAAAGCTATTAACCCAGCTAAACAGAACACAAATGATGAGGAACAAGGTAAAATTATAGCAGAGAAAGCACCTACAAGTGATCGTTCCTCAAGATGGTGAAAGAAGAAGGCTACGTTCCTCATAAGGTGTTTAAAATTTATGAAACCGGCACTCCATTCCATCAAGCCATCAAAGACCATCACAATGGTAAATAAAACCACTTTATTATACAGTACAGTTTATTTATTTAATTATAATACCATAGCACATTTAGGGAGGGAACACCTCTACCGAAAAAGCGACACACAATGCATTTTGGGTATTTTGTTTTGTCTGAAAACACCGTGTTGTTGTCGAAATTAGAAGGAAAATTACATAAATAATGCGATGGTGAATCGTTGTGTGTTGCACCAAGACTACTATTTGATAGTAGTTGACACAAATTTCCAGCAGACAAATCATCCCACTTCCAAGGGAGCTTTTGCGCCATCTTGTGGATTTTCTAGGCACTACATTGGAGGCCAAACGGCTCGAATTGATCCGGAAGGACTTCTTTAATCGATTGCAAACATGTATGCTTTCCTCTTCAGAACTATTTGAATCATATTCATAACTGGATAAGTAACATGAAAGCATCTTCTCCGAATTTGAACTCTCTGAAGACATTGTTTTGATTCTGGAGCAAGGCAGTGTGTGACCAATAGTGACGTCACGAACAAGGGGGCGGGACTTTCTGAATCTTTTGGGACACTTTAAGTCATTTTTTATTGGTGTTTTTCATTTGACTGCGTGTTTTGGGTATTTTAGATGCTATAAAACATTTTTCTGATGTCAGAAAACAAAAAAATGGTGTCGGTTGTCCTTTAAAAGCATGTTCAATATATTCGACAGGTTATGGCAAGTCCAAAGCGTCATTTCCAGACCAGTTCTCTTTACAAGAATGTAAGCTTGCTGGCATGGGACCCTGCGCCTTATACTCTTAACCTTCACAAGGTTGGTTGCCTCATATACATCATCTGCAGCTTCACCACTCTGATTCTTTTAGTTGCCGCTACGGGAGAGTGTCTATTGGCTTTAGAAATTGGTGTTGGGATCTGATTTAATTTCAAGACAAACAATTTTTCACGTTCTTATCACATGACACATACGTGCGACCTCTCCCTTGGCTTCTATACTCACTTCCAGCTTGTATTTACCAACATGGGTATGACTTTCACCTGGCCTTAAATATATCAGGTTTGTGATTGTGTTTGAAGGTTATCTTTGCAATACAGTGATAGCTTGGCTTACGAACTTAATTGGTTCCGAGACAGAGTGTGTAAGGTGAAAAGTGTGTATCCCAAAAAATAATTTCCCATAGGAAACCATTAAAATGAGAATAATCCGTTCCCAGGTCACAATAAAACATAATTTTCTACTTTCTAATTTTCTAAGCCACAAAATATACCTTATTTCATGTATAATAAATGTGCTATGCTATTATAAAAGCCATCAACCCGGCTCGACAGAACACAATTGATGAGGAACTAGGTAAAATTAGAAAGAAAGAAGAAGGCTACGTTCCTTATCAGGTGTTTAATGCTGATGAAACCGGCCACTCCATTCCATCAAGCCATTCACGGCCATCACAAAATTAGAAAGTAGAAATTTTTGTTGGGAATGGATTATTCTCATTTTAATGGTTTTCTATAGGAAAATCAGTTTTGGGGATACACACTTTTCACCTTTAGTTTTAAGGCTTAGAAAATTAGAAAGTAGAAAATTATGTTTTATGGGGACCTGGGAACGGATTATTCTCATTTTAATGGTTTCGGATGGGAAATTAATTTTTGGGATACACACTTTTCGTCTTACACACTGTGTCTGGGAACCAATTAAGTTCGTAAGCCAAGGTATCAATGTATTTTAATCTATCAACATGTGGAAAAGGTCATTCAGACATGTATGATAGTGGACTGTGGCACACAATTGGTCACTGAAGTAGTGTCCCCCCTCCCCTTTTTTTTTTTTTTTGTCAGTGGTACGCCAGTCCAGACTACGATCTGTTTGGCCCATACGTGGAACACCGCAAGTCGCATCCCGACCAGCCCTTCTACATCCTCCATCCCAGGTACATTTGGGGCCTCTGGGATGTGATTCAAGGCAATACTCAGGCGAACATCCAGCCCAACCCTCCCTCATCAGGCTTCACAGGTGAGCACATCTGTTTATTTTTTTAAGTCAATAAATTCCGTTGGGTGTCAATTTTCAGTAAAGTCTCGTTATATCGATATCGGATATATCGACGTACAGCAGTTTGCAAAAATATCGATAGGGTTTTCTATGCACGTTATGGTCATTTGCTTGATACACGGGTCGGATATATCGCATGAGTCCCGTATTATATTTAGTTTTACGGATTAAACCTTGAATATCGATATAACGAGACTTTACTGTATATGTCAATTTCCACCAACTTCAGGTTGGGACAGTCCCCATCCTATCAAATATCATGCTGTACCGACTATCTAGCAGTCTGCAAATCTATCTATCTATCTATTTCTGTAAGACTGTTAGGCCATTTGCTTTGATACACGAATTTGTAAAATACACATGAATTTGTATTATATTTAGTTTTACATTAAACTTTATCTGGGAATGTTCACAAACAACTTGAAGCAAACATATCTATCTATCTATCTATCTATCTATCTATCTATCTATCTATCTATCTATCTATCTATCTATCTATCTATCTATCTATCTATCTATCTATCTATCTATCTATCTATCTATCTATCTATCTATCTATCTAGCTAGAGCTAGCTAGCTCTAGCTAGCTAGCTCTATCTATCTATCTATCTATCTATCTATCTATCTATCTATCTATCTATCTATCTATCTATCTATCTAGCTAGCTAGCTCTATCTATCTAGCTAGCTAGCTCTATCTATCTATCTATCTATCTATCTATCTATCTATCTATCTATCTATCTATCTATCTGTCTGTCTGTCTGTCTGTCTGTCTGTCTGTCTGTCTGTCTGTCTGTCTGTCTGTCTGCCTTTCCGTCCGTCCGGCTAGCTAACTGTCAAGCTAGCTGTCTAGGCGTCTGTCTGTCTAGCTAGCTGTCTGTCTGTCTAGCTAGCTGTGTAGCTAGCTAGCTGTCTAGCTGTATCTTTGTGTTTATTTCTGTGAATAATTGTTTGCTTGTTTGCTTATGTTTGTTTGTTTGTTTGCTTATGTGTTTGTTTGTTTGTTTGTTTGTTTGTTTGTTTTTTGAAGAGCTGGTCGACGTCTGCCTAAATCATTGGAAACAATTTACATCACACTTTTGCTCTCGACACAAAGAAAACAAATCAATCTTCCCAAATGTATACAAAACGATTAAATATTCCATCGTACAACAATAGATTACGTTTTAACCATTACAATTAAATTTCACATTAACCTCAACCTTCCAAAGTCTCAAATGTACCAACAAGGCTTTTTTTTTATTGGATTAATTTATGTATTTATTTATTGAGTGAGCGTATGTGAGTCAGCGTTCAACAACTATTTCATATTATCGCGCCCTGTCTTATCTTTTCAATTTCATCAAACACACATCCAGCCCAGTTGTGTGGACATGCCGTGCTCAATGGAACAGCCCAAATGGACTGCAGACTAATCTCGCGGGCGCTCCCGCATCATCACAATCATAAAGCCCGCTTCACTCGCAAAAAAACATGTTTTTTTTTCTTGGTTACGTGTGTGTGTGCCCCCTTAGTGTCAAATTACCGCAATTGTTTGTCTCTTAAGTGACAATATGTCTATGGCTGTCATTCTAAAAGTGCAATTATCACCCTTTGATCGTGAAAGCGCCTTTACAGCGCCGCGTGCAATTGTACATTGCAGCAATTTGTCACAATAATGTTCAATTCAAAGAGTACAAGCATGGTAGACGGACCCAAGATTTCATTTTGTGTCTTCTTCTTCTTTTCCTTTCGGCTTTTCCCCTCAGGGGTCGCCACAGCGAATCAATGTCCTCCATCTATCCCGGTTTTGTGCATCCTCTTCTCTCACACCAGCTACCTTCATGTCCTCTTTGACCACATCCATAAACCTCCTCTTGGGTCTTCCTCTCGGTCTCCTGCCTGGCAGTTCAAGGCTCAGCATCCTTCTCCCGATATAGTCACTCTCTCTCCTCTGGACATGTCCAAACCATCTCGGTCTGACTGTCTCTGCAAAGCCTCTAATATGAGTTGTCCCTCGAATGTACTCATTCCTGATCCTATCCAACCTGGTCACTCCCAAAGAAAACCTCAACATCTTCAGTTCTGCTACCTCCAGCTCTGCTTCCTGTCTTTTCTTCAGTGGCACTGTCTCCAGTCCAAACATCATGGCTGGTCTGACCACGGTTTTATACACTTTTCCTTTCATCCTAGCTGAAACCCTCCTATCACACATCACACCTGACATTTTTCTCCAGCCGCTCCAGCCTGCTTGGACACGCTTCTTCACCTCTTTTCCACACTCTCCATTGCTTTGGACAGTTGACCCCAAGTACAGTAAAGTCTCGTTATATCGATAGTCCCGGTTATATCGATACTATTTCTATGCACGCACGGAGAAAATTACATGCAAACAGGGTCTGATATATCGATAGTCCCGGTTATATCGATATTTTTTCGGACTCCCTTGAATATCGATATAACGAGACTTTACTGTACTTAAAATCCTCCACCTTCTTTATCTCTTCTCCCTGTAGCATCACTCTTGCACTTGGATCCCTCTCATTCAAACACATATATTCCGTCTTGCTGCGACTGATCCATTCCAAATGGTTTGCTTTTTGGCCAATGCATCATGAGGCCTTGTTTGTTCCAGAGTAATTAAAAAGCTACGATGGATTTGATGGAGTCAAAATGTATGGAAGAAGATTAGTGCCAACGAATAAAATGAAATAAAGATGGCAGGATTCTCACTTTTATCTCACAATTCAGACTTTAAAATGAGAATCCTTACTTTGAAGGACAACCGACACCATTTTTTTGCTTCCTAACTGACATCAGAAAAACATTTGATAGCATCTAAAATAGCCAAAACACGCAGGCTGATATTTTTAGTCAAATGGAAAACACCAATAAAAATGACTTAAAGTGTCCCAAAACTACTTCAAAATGACCTCGGAGATGGCAAGTTTCAGAAGGTCCCGCCCCCTTGTTTGTGACATCACACCTAGACGTCTTGCCTTGCTCGAGAATCAAAACAATGGCTTAAGATTCGGAGAAGATGTTTTCTTGTTACTCATCCAGTTATGAATATGATTCAAATAGTTCTGACAGACGTCTGAATTCTGCAGTCCTCTGCCAAGCTATTTATTGAGAGTATATGAAAATGTAAGTGATACATTAGTAAAACATAGTTTTCTTTATTAGAATACCACGTCCCTGGGCCTTCGAAGCGCGAACAGCTGTAAGCAATAAAACATTGTATCTTCCATGAACTGATAAATGTGTAACCTGGCCAATGAGCTCTTCCTGTGAAGGAGTTTCAAGTCGTAAATTGCTTCGGTGATAAAGAAGTTTCCCAAGTCCTAAATTCTGTCTCCTAGATGAAGATGACAGTTTAACTTGCTGTGTCTGTTGACCTCAGATTGACCCCAGGTTGCCTGTGCTCCAATTGTGTATTCGAGTCACACATGTTAAATAACAGCATGACACTTTTAAATATGATAACTTCTTATTCCCCATCAGACTCAAGATATTGAACATAATTTAAATTTCATGAATAGAGGCCTACTTACAATGTTGTCCTCGTGTGTACAATTTCCATACCTGGGAGGCAATTTTGTTTTTGACCGGAGTTGTAAGTGCAGGATATTTCTCAAAAAAGGCAAACACTGTATTGCTGCGGCAGCCAGTCGTGAATTTTCAGGATCATCGGGAAATTTCAGTTTGAGCTAATTTTTGTGGCCAGTAAATACAAAGACAACAGTTCTATGGAATCAGTTGACAAGTCTCACTAAGTCTCACTGTTTATTATTATTATAATTTTTGTTCAGGAAGTCACTCCCCTTCATTATACAATAAGGACACCATCCATCCATTTTCTACACTGCTCATCCAGATCAGGGTTTGTGGTTATTTTCAAACCGTTCAAAATCCAAGTTTTTATTCCATGTCCCCCAAACGCCCACTCATTTTGTTTGGAGTGACAAGCTCTCTGGATGACGTTTGCATGACGTTTCATATTACAGTGATACCTCTGCTTACGAACTTAATTGGTTACCAGACAGAGTGTGTAAGGCGAAAAGTGTGTATCCCAAAAATTAATTTACCATAGGAAACCATTAAAATGAGATTAATCCGTCCCCAGGGCCCCATAAAACATAAATTTCTACTTTCTAATTTTCTAAGCCTTAAAACTACACAAAATATACTTTATTTTATGTATAATAATTGTGCTATGGTATGATGATTAAATAAATAAACTGTACTATATAATAAAGTTGTTTTATTTACCTTTGTGATGGTCATTGATGGCTTGATGGAATGGAGTGGCCGGTTTCATCAGCATTAAACACTTGATGAGGAACGTAGCCTTCTTCTTTCACCATCTTGAGGAATGATCCCTTGTAGGTGCTTTCTCTGTGATAATTGTACCTAGTTCATCATCAATTGTGTTCTGTTTAGCTGGGTTGATAGCTTTTTGCGTGTACAGATGGCTTGTGCGGGTTATTTGTGGAGCCTGATTGTTGGGATATTTTAACCTTGCAGTCTACATTCATCCTTTGAACTATCAAAGTTGAAACAAGTCCACATTTCACTGTTTCCTATCCATTTTGTCACTCTCTCTCGTCTGCCTGTCTCTTTAATGTTTAAACCACCTCTCCTCACTGCTGCGTTTTTGACCAATCACGTGGCTTTAACCGAAGACAAAAAAAAGTTGGCAGCCATTTTCTTTTTGGACAACGGCTTCACTCTCTCTTTATCTGTAAACCCCACACTCCTCACTGCTGCCTTTTTGACCAATCACTTGGCCTTAATCGACGACTGGGGGCGGGGAATAGAGGACCAAAACAAGCCGGCTGCCATTTTGTTGTTAAGAGAACGGGCTCGTTCGCGAATGACACATCACTCATTGTGGCAGCTCCGTGTGTATCCCGAAAAATAGTTCATACGCCAAGGTAAAAATGTCATAAATGTAACGGGTTCGTAAACCGAGGTATCATTGTAACCCTGTACATGAAATCATATTAGGAATATTTTGCATGTGGTTTTTCTTTCTTTTTTTTTTTTTTGCATTTACCACATGAACCACAAATGATACACAAAAGGGAATCATCTTTGTACAAACACAAAGCTCACATGTAAACAACATTAACCCGCTCGTCCATATTCCTCAGCAGTCTACTTTGCACCAGAAATCACAACCAGCAGAAGCATTCTCCCACTTGTCGTTGTCTCGGTTTCGTGTCTCCTCGGGCCCGCCAGTTTCAGGTCACAACCTCAGGGGGCGTGGTCAGCTTGACTGCAGGCTCGGCGTTAGTTTTAAGCGCGTCGCTCGAGAAGTGAGCGGCGCAGGCTACCGTGTTGCTGGAGAAGCGTCGGTTCAGCTGGATGACGGTGGTCTTGGACGACATGGAGGTTCTGCCGTTCTTCCCCGACCAATGCTCGCAGTGGAACAGGATCAGGAAGCATCTGTAGAACTAACAAAGGCAGATGGGAAGTGGGTTAATGTCAGTGCAAGTGCGAGCGACCCCGTTGTCCGAAGCACAAGGCGGTAGTGGGGGTTGATGGAGCATAAATCATTGCTCAAAGCACTTTCAGTGCAGTGAGAGCAGAGAAAATGGCTTCCTAATGACCTGTTGCTTGTCATGGAACAGCTTCAGACATTCTGAGTGGTTCGCTTCAATGGCCGATTTGGAAACATCTGAGCGTTCTTGTGGAGCGTTTCCTAGATACCATTGCTCGTCATTTATTCCTACGCATAAAACCAATTATAGCTTATTCCATAGAAGAAACTACTCCATATACTGTGCAAAAGCCACTGCTGGCGTGTATGATCTTTTTTTTCACCGTAGTCACATTGGCTTAACTTAAAGGACAACCGACACCTCCGAACAAGTTGCGTCCATAATTTGTAAAATCACTTCAAATGACTTCGACTGAGCGCATTTTACAAAGATTCCACAGCACATAGCTATATTTTACATTTTAAGACTCGCGCTGAATATTCAGGAAGTCTTGTTTTCGAGTTGATGAAGATGCCTGACGTGACGTCACGGAGGGAACGCCCCTGACCGAGAAAGCGACACACAATGCATTGTGGGTACTTTTTTTCATTTGAAAACACCGTGTTGATCGCGAAATTAGATGGAAAACGACATAAATAACGGGACGGTGAATCGTTGTGTGTCACAGCCAATTGCGGTAAGACGCAAAAAACACGCGCCATCTTGTGGATTTTCTGGGCGTTATATTGGAGTCCAGATTTCGGAAGGACTTCTTTCATCGATTGCAAACATTTATGCTTTCCTCTTCAGAACTATTTGAATCATATTCATAACTGGATGAGTAACAAGAAAGCATCTTCTCCGAATCTGAAGCCATTGTTTTGATTCTCGAGCAAGGTCAAGACGTCCTGGCGTGACATCACGAACAAGGGGGTGGGGCCTTCTGAAACTGCCCACTTCCGGGTTCAATTTGAAGTAGTTTTGGGACACTTTAAGTCATTTTTATCGGTGTTTTGCATTTGACTAAAAATATCAGCCTCCGTGTTTTGGGTAATTTAGATGCTATCAAACATTTTTCTAAAGTCAGTTAGGAAACACAAAAATTGTGTCGGTTGTCCTTTAAGCTTTTTTTTATTTTATTTATATGGCCCCGCGCGCGACTGCACAATATTTCAGTGCGCCAAATTTAATAAAGTCGATTTTTTTTCCCCATCTCTTTGTTTGTTTTTTTTGCAGTAAAAGTCAAATCAGTCCATCAAAACTGCGACTACTTGCACATCAAGTCACTGCCTCTGTGACGGTGTCCATCAAAACTGAACATTATTGCCTGTGTTAGATTTTTATTGGATGGTGTGGGGGGGGGGTGTGGTGGGTGGTCACAATTTACACAATGACATGCCCCTTCACCGCGGAAGTCACCTTGGGAGAAAGGGTTGAGCATCAGATTCACAACGACAGCAGAGAGGACGGAGACTCGTGAGCAGAATAACAAGCGACACAAAACGATAAAATAGAAATTGGCGGCAAAGGCTGGTGATGTTTGTGTTAGGAAGATAACGCAGAATGGTCTGTCGGAGCCTGACTCGTCTGCATGTTTAATGGATTTGATTGTCGCTCAAAGACTGCTTTGATGAATATGCACAGTGTGTGTGTGTGTGTTTGTATGACTAGTCTTGTGAGGACCACTAACATTTTATACCAAGGGTGTCAGAGTCATTTTTTTGCCACGGGCCACATTGTCGTTACGGTTTACTCTCAGGGGCCATTATGAATTTAGGAAAGCCATTAGAATGTTTCAATCCTTCCACATATTACACATAGAGCACACAACAAATTACCGTAATGAATAACTAGTTTTTAAATTTGAAGTCAACAATTATTATTATTGTTGCTTACATTGGACAATTTAACATTTTGGTTTGGACTTTGGCAAGCAAGCATCACGGAATTTCACAAGTTTGTTATGCTTTCGCGGGCCGAATAAAATGACGTGACGGGCCAGATTTGGCCCCCGGGCCTTGACTTTGACACCTGTGTTTTATACCATATGTAGTAAGGACATTTTTGACAAGTGAGGACCTTTTGGCCGGTCCTCGGATTTTTTTTCATTCTAAAGGCTTCTAGAGGGTCTATATATGCATCTGTTAAAGTTTCAGAAAGGTCCCCACAAATTCACCCAAAATGATTTTTTGGTGTGTATTTTCATTTCACTTGGATACACACACTTTTTACTCACTTGTGTGTGTTTATGTGTGTGTGTGCGTGGTAAATGAGATGAAAAACCAAAATAGGTAAAACAATATTTTAACCAAATTCATGGGTGTGGACTTTGAATGTACCCATTCAGAGTCCTCACTCCTGCTGTTATTTCAGTTTCACGCCCACTTTTTATTTCTTTGTTTTTAAAGAAGTTGAAGTGGGCAATGGGCTGACATTTAGTGTACAAATGTAACAGTAGTTCTGATCAGCAACGGTGGTCCTCACTCCATATCTGGAGTTATCCGGACCTCACAAAACCGTTGAAACAGGAATGTGTGTGTGTGTGTTTGTGCATGTGTGTGTGTGTTTGTCATATTGGCGACCGAGCGGTCCAGTCGTCAGTGCATCAACCTCACAATGCAGAGGTCCAATTCCATCTCTGACCTCTCCCTGTATGTAGTTTGCATGTTTTCCCCCGGGCCTGCGTGGGTCTTCTCCGGGTACACCGATTTCTTCCCACATTCTAAAAACGTGCCTGGAAGGCTGATTGAACACTCTAGATCAGGGGTACTTATACTTTTTCAGCATGGGAGCTACAATGATGGCTTACAAACTATTTTTCGGGATACACACTTTTCGCTTTACACACTCTGTCTGGGAACCAATTAAGTTCGTAAGCCTAGGTATCACTGTACTTCTATTTTCACTGACAGGGATGAAAGCTGTTTAAATTTAAATCCTGATTCATATTCCTACAGGTATCCTGCTGATGATGGCGCTGTGCGATCAGGTGCACGTGTACGAGTACATCCCCTCTACAAGGAAAACGGACCTATGTCATTACTACGAGCATTACTTTGACATGGCCTGCACTCTGGGCGCCTACCATCCACTGTTGTATGAGAAGAGTCTCATCATGAGGATCAACACTGGCTCAGAGGAAGACCTGCGCAAAAAAGGACGGGTTACGCTCCCCGGTTTCCGCACCTTTGACTGTGACATCTGAACATATACCAGCTGACTCACTGAGCCCGACCTGATGTAACTTTCACCTTTTCTGGGCCCACTTAGGGCGCAGTGCAATAAAGCCACTGCGGACGACGAGGCTGCGATGGAGAGATGCGGGCGGGCGAGGGGGGGTAGGTTTACAAGTCGAAAAACACAAGCCATAGACCTTCAGGGTGACGGGGGATCAACAGAGAGGCTTTGGGGAGAGCTTGTTTTCATCAAGAGGTTCTGTGGCACTACAGGCTGCCGAGGGAGGTGGAGATGCTGTCCCGAAAGCTCTGAAAAAGACATATCTTTCTGCTTTAGCTGAGCCATGTTAGCTAAGGAGCTAATTTGGCGTAGCCGCCGATTTCAAAGAGGTTTTTTAGGGAATTTTCAACAGTGTTTTATTTGGTGTTGTGTCTTTTTTAATAGTTAATAAACTTCCACATTGATACAGTGAGACCTCAACTTACAAACACCTCAACTTACAAACTTTTTGTTTTACAAACGTCAAATTTATGAAAATTAAACCTTATAATAAGCACTATTTTCATAATACACACCCACCACGGCTGGCGGAGTGATCTTCGGCGGAAGCACACGACCGAACAGCACCAGAGGTTAAATTACCTTATTATAACAGTCCTTATGGAAGGTGACTGTCCTTCCATAAGCCATCAACGGCCATCAAAAAGGTCAATAAAACTTTATTTTACAGCACAGTTTATTTCTTTAATTACAGTCCTCATGTAACGCGCCTCTCTTTCCAAACAGCAATTCCCTTTGACCTCCAACGCCATTCCATCAAGCCATAAATGACCTTCACAAATGTAAATAAAGTGACTTTATGATACAATGCAGTGTATTTCTTTCATTGCAATACAATAGCACATTTATTATACATAGAATAAGGTATGTTGTGTGTAGTTTTAAGGCTTATTTAGTTGAAAAGTATATTTTTTGGAAACCCAGGAACGGATTATTCCTATTTTAATGGTTTCCTATGGGAAATTGTTTTTTGAGATACACACTTTTCGCCTTACACACTCTGTCTGGGAACCAATTAAGTTCGTAAGTTGAGGTCTCACTGTACGAGTGGTTTAACCCGATTTGTATTCATCCAAAGTCATCTGGCAAGTTGTTACTTGGCCGGTGGGGAAGTGCTAACAACCAGTTGCGTCCTCCATTTGCCTGATAAATCCCCCCCTCCGTTCCCCCTGGTTTACGCATACCTCCAGGATTTACAGAACCGGCAGTTGCCTATTTTGTTTAGTTGATGCATTATATGGGTGTCAAAGGAAGGATTGTCGTTTGGTGGATAGGTTATTTCAATTCTGAACATTCTTACATAAACATACTTGTCAAATTTGGTGACTTGTTTCATATTAGACTAAATGACTGTTGACAGTGTTGGTTTGTTGGGGACATTTTATCCTTTTTGACCGAATCAGTAGATGACAAAGTTAGACGGGAACAGCTTCCTGGGATGTGAAAAGACGGCGCTTGTCAGTAGTGAAGTGGAGTTAATGGGCTGGAAATTTGTTATGTGTAAAAGTGAAGCTCAGCGAAGTGTACTTTGAACTTTGAACTGGAGTGCTGCTTTGGCTGAAATGTTGATCCTTTTAGCAAGAATAGAATCACATTGAAGCTTATCCTCAATGTTCTTGAAGTAATGTTAACTGGCGGGAGAGTAGGATAGGCATGTACAGTGATACCTCGGTTTACGAACCCCTTGGCTTACGAACGTTAAATTGATGAACATTTTACCTTGGCATACGAACTATTTTTCGGGATACACACGGGGGCTGCCACAATGATGATTGTGATTGAGCCCGTTCTCCTAACAAGAAAATGGCAGCCGGCTTGTTCTGGTCCTCTATTCCCCGCCCCCAGTCTTCAGTTAAAGCCACGTGGTTGTTCAAGAACGCAGAAGTGGGGAGAGGGTGGTTTAAACATTAGAGACAGGCAGATGACAGTGAGAGAGTTTCAACTTTGATAGTTCAAAGGCAGAGTGTAGACTGCAAGGTTAAAATATCCCATCAATCAGGCTCCACAAACATCTGTACACTTGATGCAAAAAGTTTTCAACCCAGCTACACAGAACACAATTGGTGCAAAAAGCTATCAACCCAGCTAAACCGAACACAATTGATGAGGAACTAGATAAAATTATCACAGAGAAAGCAAGGGTCATTCTTCAAGATGGTGAAAAGAAGAAGGTTACGTTCCTCATCAAGTGTTTAATGCTGAGGAAACCGGCCACTCCATTCCCTCAACGACCATCACAAAGGTAAATAAAACCACTTTATTATACAGTACAGTTTATTTATTTAATTACAATACCACAGCACATTTACTATACATAAAATAAGGTATATTTTGAGTAGTTTCAAGGCTTATTTAGTCGAGAATTGTTTTATGGGGACCTGGGAACGGATTATTCTCATTTTAATGGTTTCCTATGGGAAATTAATTTTTGGGATACACACTTTTCTCCTTACACACTCTGATGGAACCAATTAAGTTCGTAAGCTAAGATATCACTGTATATATTATTTGAAGTATCGTATTCTATTTATTTGTGAAATGCAATACAAAACACAGGTAGAATATTATATTTTCACAAAGCAGTGTGAACTCCTTAAAAGTATGCAGTGGCCTAGATTTAGACTACTTGAAATTCAAACTAGGCTATATGGATGAGATCATGTGCTATGGTACTGTTTATTTTGATGTGAAAGCAGGACTGTACAATCACTAGCCCAGATCAGCCCTTAATGAATACTTGAAACGTGAAGGTACTGCATCACTCTGACAAATAAAAAATGGTGTATCCATATTTAGATTTGGGTCTTTTCGACGACAGTCGGACATAATAATCGATGACTAGGTTGATGGATGGTTAATTAATGTCAGTTATGTGGATATCTATGTAGACCTAGACAAAGACCTGGAAATTGAAGTGTAGTACATTCCAACAGAGATTTGTAAGAGCAATAATAGAGTGATGAAGCCACTTTGATCCACAATCCATTTAAAACAATATATACATATACATACAAATATACATACATACACACATATTCCTGTTTCAATGGTTTTGTGAGGTCCGGATAACTCCAGCTAAGGAGTGAGGACCACAGTTGCTGATAAGATTAGAAACGAACTAGTGTAACATTTGAACACTAAAGGTCACCCCATTTTTCCACTTCAACGTCTTTAAAAACAAAGAAATAGAAAGTGCACTTGAAACTGAAATAAAGCAGAACTGAGGTTTCTGAATGGGTACAGTCAAAGTCCTCACGCCTGTAGTGAATTTGGTTAAAATATCATTTTACTTTTTGTGGTATGAACTTTTTCCTGTCATTAACCACGCACGCACACACACACACGCACACACACACATAAACACACACAGTGAGTAAAAAGTGTGTGTATCCAAGTGAAATGAAAATACACATCAAAAAAATCATTTTGGGTGAATTTGTGAGGACCTCTCTGAAACTTTCAGATGCATAGAATGCAAAACTCGTGAGGACCGGCCAAAAGGTCTTCACTTGTCACTCACTACGTATGGTATAAAATGTTAGAGGTCCTCACAATACTAGTCATACAAACACACACATATATGTGTGTATATATATATATATATATATATATATATATATATATATATATATATATATATATATATATACACATATACGTATATATGTGTGTGTGTGTGTGTGTTTGTATGACTAGTCTTGTGAGGACCACTAACATATATATATATATATATATATATATATATATATATATATATATATATATATATATATATATATATATATATATATATATATATATACATACACACACATATACGTATATGTGTGTGTGTGTGTGTGTGTGTGTGTGTTTGTATGACTAGTCTTGTGAGGACCACTATGTTATTGGTCCTCACAAGACTAGTCATACAAACACACACACACACACACACACACACTTTGTAGTATATGGTGGCTTACTTTTCCGACCAAAGTTTAGACTCCTGACCAAACAATGAAAAAACAATCATGGAACAAAGAATGCAAATAAAAGCCCCCCTCCCCATACCCCCCAAAAAATGTGTGATTTTTAATAGCTGAAAGAAAATCAACCATGTTCTAATAACATTGGTAAAGGTGCAACTGGGGATTAGATTTCTTGTGACTGGGACACACTTGAAAGTGCAACAAGTATTGAGTATACTGTACATACATTGAGTATACATTGAGTATACTGTACATACGTTTCTATAAAAGTGTGCACGGCATGATAAGAAACTGGGGAGTTTTCAAGCGGTCTGTGCTGTGCTACGTGTTTACTGTGCTGCAAAATAGAACTGCCCTAATGTCATATAGCAGGGGTGTGAAAGTCATTTTTTGCCGCGGGCCACATTGTAGTTACGGTTTCCTCTCGAGGGTCGTTATGAATTTGGGGAAGCCATTAGAATGTTTAAATCTCTTCAACTTACATATAGAGCACACAGCAAATTAATGAATAACTCGTTTTCAAATCTCAAGTCAAGAATAATGACTTTTATTGTGGTTGACATCCAAAAATATGAAATTTTAGCTCAGAATTTAGCAATCATTATGGAATTTAACAAGTTTGATTTGCTTTCGCGGGCCGAAAAAAATGATGTGGCGGGCCGGATTTGGCCCGCGGACCTTGACTTTGACACCTGTGTCATATACTGTATGTTGTGAGAGGCCATGAGATGTATTTCTACGGTTCTTCTGCTTAAGCGGGGGCCATTTGCATGCTTGTGGAGAGGCCAATCCAGTCTGGCTGCAGGCTAGCTTGCAGTAACTCGCTAGTAGCACTTCATTTTATGCAATTATGTGCCAATTTCCCTTTTTTTTTTTAAATTCCATGTCACATCTCTGCGAAGTCACTTTTTATACGACCTGTGATGAATTTGAGGGATCGTGCACCTCACTGCCTGTGACATCTTTTTTGATGCAGAAGAAGAAATGAAGCAACGCCACTTTCATTTTTAACAGCCTTATAGGGTGTTCTTGTGGACTGGTTTGCGCATTGTCTTCTTAAGTACACTTGAATCAATATTTGAATTTGTATGATTTTAAAGGACAACCGACACTGTTTTTTTTGTTTGTTTGCTAACTGACATCAGAAAAACGTTTTATAGCAGCTATAATACCCAAAACACGCAGGCTGGTATTTTTAGTCAAATGCAAAACAACAATAAAAATGACTTAAAGTGTCCCAAGATGGATTCAGGAAGTCCCGCCCCCTTGTTCGTGACATCACTATGGGTCACACACTGCCTTGTTCCAGAATCAAATCAATGGCTTCAGAGAGTTCAGATTCGGAATGGATGCTTTCTTATTACTCATCCAGTTATGAATATGATTCAAATAGTTCTGAAGAGGAAAGCATACATGTTTGCAATCGATTAAAGAAGTCCTTCCTGTGTCATTTTGAGGCGTCAGGACTTCGATGTAGCGTCACAGAAAATGCACAAGATGGCGCCCAAGCTCCGTTGGAAATGGGCTGATTTGTCCGCTGGGAATTTGTGTCAACTAGTATCAAATAGTAGTCTTGGTGCAACACACAACGATTCACCATCACGTTACTTATGTTTTCTTTCTAATTTCGCCATCAACACGATGTTTTTAGACCAAACAAAGTACCCAAAATGCATTGTGTGTCGCTTTCTCGATCAGGGGGCGTTCCTGACGTGACGTCAGGAATCATCAACTCCAAAACAAGACTTCCTAAATATTCAGCGCGAGTCTTAAAACGTAAAATATAGCTATATGCGGTGGAATCTTTGTAAAATACGCTCAGTAGAAGTCATTTGAAGTGATTTTACAAATTATGGACACAACTTGTCCGGAGGTGTCGGTTGTCCTTTAAACGGGTGATTTTCTAACAATGTAAATAAACATTCTACTGGTCCAAATCTCCTTGTGTTGACTGACCTGTTTGTTCATGAGGATGTAGATGAGCGGGTTGATGACTGTGCTACTCTTAGCCAGGAGGGATGGCACCACGCTAGCCACAGGGCTAATGATGCCGGGTGGACCGAATGTCGCCATCATGGCCACCACGCCATACGGCATCCAGCACAGCAGATAACATGCGGCCGTGGTCAACACCATGAACAGGATGTGGAACTCTCGCTTTCGAGCTGCTGTCTTGCGGATCTTACCCACCTGTACAGAAAAAAACAGCCACACACAATGCAGTAACAATTTATTTTTTATTATATTTTATATATATTATATGTATTATAAATACATATTATATATATATAATGTATGTTTTTTTTTGCTTCATTTCAATTGACAATTTGCTGTATATATATATATATATATATATATATATATATATATATATATATATATATATATATATATATATATATATATATATATATATTGTATTGTATTGTATTTTGATTTTCTACTTCTTTCTTTCCTTTCCTCTTCCTTTCATAACTTTGCTGCTGTGTTACTTATATATACATAGAGTGAACGCTGGCGCGTATGGCTGCCGCTGCTCACCCACAAAAAAAAAAGTTCTCATCCTGTGACTGTTAAGTGTGCTTGAGAGTTTTGAAAGGTGCTTAGAAATTAAATGTATTATTATTGTATATAATATTATATATATATATGTATATATATATGTATATATGTGTGTGTATTTTGCTTCATTTCAATGGACAATGTGCTGTATGAAACATTATATATATTGTTTATATATAATGTGTATATATATATATATATATATATATTAATGCTTCATTTCAATGGACAAGGTGCTGTTCTTTATGCAAAGTATCCTATGGCCACCAGGAGGCAGTAAAACACAATAATACGACTACAGTAGATTTGCATGGACAAGATTTCAGCTCCTCAGAAATTTCATGTCAAACCACATTTTTTGTTGTCATTCACGGCAGTCTCGTTGTCAGTCTTTCAGATAAATATCATTTTGTGTCTTGAACCGAGCGAGATGTCATACACAAGCCCGTCACCAGCCAGTTCCTGCCACGTCGTTTCGTGTTTCTGTCAAGAGTCATTCCATCGGGGAAGCAGGACGAGCAGCTGTCAAAGTCATGTCGACAGGCATTATGTGAGTTGTTTCGATGTTCCGAACCCCCCTCCCCCCCCCACACACACACACACACACACACACACACACACACACACACACACACACACACACACACACACACACATAT
The DNA here is from genome assembly GCF_051943395.1 of Hippocampus bargibanti. Lineage (NCBI taxonomy): Eukaryota > Metazoa > Chordata > Actinopteri > Syngnathiformes > Syngnathidae > Hippocampus > Hippocampus bargibanti. The sequence continues at coordinate 24,651,919 of NC_142741.1, forward strand.
ACATGCACAAACACACACACACCTACAAATACGTTCTCATGACTCACTTGTGGTTACATACCAACAGTCGTTATTAATAAATAAGGGTTCTTTATTCAAATGAATATTCTCCTTGTTCAGTGCTAATTGCTGGAAGATGATTTAAGCATATCAGGGTAGCAACATGAATTACAACCTAACTCAAAGAAAATTTTAATTTGCTTGAGATTCAGATTAAGAAGGCACGGAAAGACCATACAAACAACCACCACCACCACTTTTCATCTACAGCGATACCTCGGTTTACGAACCCCTTGTCTTACGAACTTTTCAGTTTACAAACGTTACATTTATGAAAATTTTACCTCGGCATACGAACTTAACCTTGGCATACGAACTTTTATCGTACACGGAGCTGCCTCAATGAGTGATGTGTCGTTCGCGAACGAGCCCTTTCTAACAACAAAATGGCAGCCAACTGTTTTTGTCCTCTATTCCCTGAGTGTCAATTTTGATAGTACAAAGGCAGAGTGTAGACTGCAAGGTTAAAATATCCCATCAATCAGGCTCCACAAACAACCTGCACAAGCCATCTGTACATTTAATGCAAAAAGCTATGAACCCAGCTAAACAGAACACAGTTGATGAGGAACTAGATAAAATTATCGCAGATAAAGCACCGACAAGGGATCATTCCTCAAGATGTTGAAAGAAGGTTACGTTCCTCATCAAGTGTTTAATGCTGAGGAAACGACCATCAGAAAGGTAAATAAAACGACTTTATTATATAGTACAGTTTATTTCTTTAATTATAATACCATAGCACATTTATTATACATACAATAAGGTATATTTTGTGTAGTTTTAAGGCTTAGAAAATTTGAACATTATGTTTTATGGGCACCTGGGAACGGATTATTCTCATTTTAATGGTTTCCTGTGGGAAATGAATTTTTGGGATACACACTTTTCGCCTTACACACTCTGTCTGAGAACCAATTGAGTTTGTAAACAAGACTTCCTGAATATTCAGCATCTTTGTAAAATGCGCTCAGTCAAAGTCATTTGAAGTGATTTTACAAATTACGGACACAACTTGTGGTGTCGGTTGTCCTTTAAAGCAACGCCAGACCACCATGATTTGACATTCATCCAATTTCCATATCCATATACATCTACATATATGTACATACAGGTCATGAAACGTCCTTCTTGATACTTGCAGTCAGTCAATGGCAATGAGGGTACAACACGTATTATTTGACAGCAAGGTCAAACTGACATCAACCTTGTAGCTGCTAAAAAGAAACTTCAGGGACACTGAACCATAAATAAATAAATAAATAAATAAATAAATACAGCATTTTAAAATCAAACATTCAACCATTGCCTTTATCTTCTAGCTGACTTTGGGCATTAGGTAAACCACACCCTGAACCGGTTGCCAGCCAATTGCGAGGCACAAAGACAAACAACTATGAAGCCTCGCAAATAGTGTACCGGTGTCATTCTCTGGAGGACATTAAATTCAGAGACATCAATTCTACACAAAGACAAACATGTAAAGTAGCCTAGATTTAGCGCTTCTGTTATACAAATACATCTGAGAATGATCTTCAACCACCAGATGGGCAATCGTGAATAAATCCCCTCGTAAGACTCCCACGGTCGAGAGGGGATTGGAACGTGAATGAGGGAATATCTTTGAAGCATTCTCTTGCATACAATGAATCATCTTGTTCTCCTGAGATCGATTATTATATTTATGGTCATTTTTAATGGATAATAATGTACAGTAAAGTCTCGTTATATCGATATTCAAGGGAGTCCGAAAAAATATCGATATAACCGGGACTATCGATATATCCGACCCTGTTTGCATGTAATTTTCTCCGTGCGTGCATAGAAATAGTATCGATATAACCGGGACTATCGATATATCCGATATCGATATAACGAGACTTTACTGTATATGTATATATATTTTTTTTTTACAAGAAACTGGGTCAGGCTTTTGTGAGACCTTTCACGTCATCAGCCTTATTGCGTGAGGTGCTTGGCCTTTTCTGTGTGTGTGTGTGTGCGTGCGTGTGTGTGTGTGTGTGTGTGCGTGTGTGTGTGTGTGTGTGTGTGTGTGTGTGTGTGTGTGTGTATGTGTGTGTGTGCGTGTGTGCGTGTGTGTGTGTGTGTGTGTGGGGCAAGCCGTTCAGTAGGCTAAAAACGTACAGACGCTCCCCAATTTACCAACAAGTTACATTCGGAACGGTCGTTCGTAAGGTGAATTTGTTTGTAAGTTGCTTCAGTGCTATATTTTGTGTAGAATGCATGACAACCGACACCATTTTTTTGTTTCCTAACTGTCATCAGAAAAACGTTTTATAGCATCTAAAATACCCAAAACACGCAGGCTGATATTTTTAGTCAAATGCAAAACACCAATAAAAAAAAAATGACTTAAAGTGTCCCAAAACTGCCGCAAATGAGCTCGAAAATAAGCATCTAATAAAATATATCTATAAAGATATGTACATGTACAAGTGGAGAGAAAACGACATATGTTACTACAAAAACGTTCATATGTACCATTGTTCGTAACTCGAATGATCGTATGTAGGAGAGCGTCTGTACTAGGCGTTACTCGTTACTATTGAATGTCATCAACGAAACGAGCTTGAATAAGTAATTTAGCTAAGCGCAACGCACTTAGTAAATGTAAGTGAAAGGTAAATCTTATTTCTTCAGTTGAAAGCAGCTTATAAACACACAAGCAAGTCATTCCAGTGAAGGAGACAAGAGAAAAAAAGATAGCCCGACACCCGGTGGGAGGCTGTGCATCTTGTACAAGGGATTTAAATCGGGATTTACCTGATTTAATCCACCTTTTAATACCACCACTATCACAATTAGAGAAAATCATCAAGTGGAGTGGAAGGTTTCCTCAGCATTAAACACTTGATGAGGAACGTAACCTTCTTCTTTCACCATCTTGAGGAATGATGCCTTGTAGGTGCTTTCTCTGCCATAATTTTATCTAGTTCCTCATCAATTGTGTTCTGTTTAGCTGGGTTGATAGTTTTTTGCATCAAGTGTACAGATGGCTCGTGTGGGTTATTTGTGGAGCCTGATTGATGGGAATTTTAACCTTTCAGTCTACACTCTGCCTTTGAATTATCAAAGTTGAAACTCTCTCTCTGTCGTCTGCCTGTCTCTTTAATGTTTCAACCACCTCCCCTCACTGCTGCGTTCGTGACCAATCACGTAGCTTTAACCGAAGACTGGGGGCGCGGAATAGAGGACAAAAAAAGTCGGCTGCCATTTTGTTTTTGGAGAACGGCTTCACTCTCTCTCTATACATGTTTCCGTGTCTCTCAGACAACATTTCTACCTGTTTGACAGCCCACAGCAACCTGCTGTAGCAGTAGATCATGACCAGTACAGGCAGGCCCAAGCAGAAGATGAAGAGGCAGATGATGTAGGCGTGCGACTGCGTTGTCTGCACATTCCAGGACACTGAGCAGCTGGTTCCGGCTCCCTCCACCCCATAGCTGCTCCAGCCCAAGAGCGGCGGCACCGTCCAGAACAAGGAGTAGAGCCACGAAGCCCCGACGGCCAACAGTGGCTTGCGGTAATTGGGTCCACGCTTGTTGTACACGGTCAGAGTGCTGTAGCGGTCGTAAGAGAGGACCACCAGAGAGATCAGCGACACGATACCTGAGAATACACAGGAGTGAGACGTTGGAAATATAGAATGTGCCGATGTTTAAAGGACAACTGCGGACTAAGTTGCATCCATAATTTGTAAAATCACTTCAAATTACTTCTGCTGAGCGTATTTTACAAAGATTCCACCGCATAAAGATATATTTTACGTTTTGAGACTTGCCCAGTACAGACGCTCTCCTACATACGATCATTCGAGTTCATTCGGTTTTTTTTGTTTGGGTGCCGATAAAGCGCTGGCCATGGCGTCTGGTTATTTTTTTCCTGTCCAAAAAGGGGCAGCATTTCCCTTTTGTCCATGTTAGCGCTTTGTTCCAGCTTCAGCTGTTATCAAAGCGCTCTATGAACCATGTTTGTATTGCATTGTATTTTGACAGCCATCCTCATTTCAAGTTCACATAACTCCAGACTCAGAAAATTTATCATCATCGGTGTCCCCCCCCCCCCCCCCCGCCCCTTTCAGGACATTTACGACACCAGCCTCAACCGCAGAGCCATCAGGATCGACTGGCCTGATTGCCCTATTTGCCCTGGTATCACTTCATCAGCATAACTAATCCTATGTTGCCTAAGCACTCTGTTGTACGGACGATCCAAATTGAACCTCACACCACCATATTGGTTTAGTGAAGGATTTAGCTGTTTTATGAATAGTGATACCGGGGCAAATAGGGCAATCAGGTCAGTCAGGACAATAGAAGCAATCTGTGGAGCCGCAACCTGAGAGCAGGGACCTATCATAGCAGAGTCCGGCACCGCCATGTCTGGACAGTAGGGATATATATAGGGCCGAAACTACCAGTAAGACTTTAGTTTGCTGACGAAACTTCTTGGATGGGAAGCGAAACATCCGACACCTTCAAAGAAGTACAGATGACGGCTGAAGAAACCTTTTCATCGATTATTCTAAGAGGTTTTTTTCCGTATACTATAAACATCGTGGCACTGAATCAAACAGATACTCTAAGGAAGAAAAAAAAACAAGACAAACAATGGCATTGCTAGGCTATTACCTCCCCACTGCGACAGCCCTAATCTCTCTCCGAGTTTCGAAGTGAGAGCAAGAATTGAACAATGTTTGAGGATTTTCTCTGCTAGCTTGGCCTGTGTCTCTTCCTGGGCATCCTGTTGCTGATTCTCATTATTTGCTCCTGCTGTTTTGTTCGGCTCACCAGCATCCCGCGGAGACATATCACAATTCACCTCGACGGGTTATTGGGGGCATCATCTGGTTTAAAACCAACAATTTTGGATTACAACTAGCAAAGCTGTCACTCTAAAAATGTCCTTTGCTTACGCCGGTACGTATTTGAATTCTCAAAATATTTTTTTCTATGCAAACAGTATTTTGATGATCATCGAATAGCTTAATCTTCACTTTTGGAAGAGTTAGAAAAATGTTTTCAACATTTTAGGACCCTGGAACTGCAAACATTCTTTCTACGACCACACCAAATACCCCAAGCAAAGATACCGTGTGGTAAAAATGTTTTTAAGTGTAGTCATGACAACAAAAAGCCGTAAAAAAAAAATCAATGGATGAATTTCAAGGTCAATCCTCTTTCATAGCTGCGTGCCTTGGAGGCCCTAGCAGGGGTGTGTTTCAGGTTTGTAAAATGCATCTTTTTTCTAGATCGCCTGTCCTGATAGAGATCACGAGTGTCCTTAAGCATATTCCAGTTGACTTTGGGCAATAAGCAAGTACATCGGGGACTGGTGGCCAACAATTTGCAGGTCTGTAAAATCTCTTTGTTACCTCGACACTGCAAACCATCATTAAAAATGCAACATGTTCTTTTTTTATTTTATGACAAACATATTCAGCCATGCAGACCTTTGTTTCTCACTTAGATTTGTTAAAAAAAAGTAATTCTATCATTCTTTTGAAAAGTTGTATTTTTTTTTTTTGGGGGGGGGGGGGGGTTTGCCAATTATTTATTCAGTACACATGGGCCCAGAGGCCCATATCAAAATAATCGTTTCTCTGCCAGAAAGTAGCCCCACATGCTCATTCCTACGTAACGCTGGGAATTATCATGAGTGGCCAAACAAATCGTGAATTGCCACGATTTGTTTGGCCACTGAAAATCGACCTGGACTTAATCCGTTCAGCACATGTTGGCATTGTCGAAAAAAAGTACAGTTTATTTCTTTAATTATAATACCATAGCACATTTATTATACATAAAATAAGGTATATTTTGTGTAGTTTTAAGGCTTAGAAAATTAGAAAAAAGTATGTTTTATCGGGACCTGGGAACGGATTATTCTCATTTTAATGATTTCCTATGGGAAATTAATTTTTGGGATACACACTTTTCACCTTACACACTGTCTGGGAACCAATTAAGTTTGTAAGCCAAGGTATCACTGTATATGATAGTTGTCCATGTTAAGTGCTTTGTTACAGCTTCAGCTGTTGTTAAAGTGCTATATATTTTAAATCAATATGTATTGATTTATCAATATGACTTTGTCATTTTTATTGGTGTTTTGCATTTGACTAAAAATATCAGCCTGCGTGTTTTGGGTATTTTACATGCTATAAAACGTTTTTCTGATGTCAGTTAGAAAACAAAAAAGTGGAGTTGGTTGTCCTTTAAACTACATAAATAAACACGTTTGGAAAAAAAATATCGTGTAAGATTATTTTGTATTTTGTAAGGGAAAATACGACAGTTTTTAAGGGCATTGAGCCGTGGAGGTTGACAGGTATGCCTCACTTACTCTTGAACTAGTTTTTAGAAAATATGTAAGTATACCTTTTGAATTAAAACAAAATGGGTAGGGTGCATAATTATAAAGGAATGTACCAAAGCAGATTTGAAATGCACGTCACCACAATAATTCTTTCTCTAATCTGCTAATGACTATGTGATTGTTAGTTTCTGAAATCCCTCAAATATATGACCGAGGTCAACACAAAAAAGGTTCAATAAGTGTTTGGCAAGATGGAACTTGTTCTCACATGAGGAGCGCTATTTAGACAAAGAAGCACACAGGATACAAAAGTGGTGAAGTTAAAGTCTTTATATAAAAAAATTTACTAGTAAAAAACAGAGCGCATAGTCAACACAGCAGGGCATAGAAGGCTTAAAGGACAACCGACACCATTTTTTTGTTTCCTAACTGACATCAGAAAAACATTTTATAGCATCTAAAATACCCAAAACACGCAGGCTGATATTTTTAGTCAAATGAAAAACACCAATAAACATGAGTTAAAGTGTCTCAAAACTACTTCAAAATGATCTCAGAAAGTTTCAGTTTCAGAAGGTCCCGCCCCCTTGTTCGTAGTGTCACACCAAGACGTCTTGCCTTGCTCGAGAATCAAAACAATGGCTTCGGATTCGGAGAAGACGCTTTCTTGTGACTCATCCAGTTCTGAATATGATTCAAATCGTTCTGAAGAGGAAAGCATAAATGTTTGCAATCGATTAAAGGAGTCCTCCCATATCAATTCGAGCCGTCAAGGACAGCAATGTAACACCCAGAAAATGCACAAGATGGCGCCCAAGCTCCGTTGGAAATGGGCTGATTTGTCTGCTGGGAATTTGTGTCAACTAGTATCAAATAGTAGTCTTGGTGCAACAAACAACGATTCACCATCACGTTATTTATGTGTTTTCCTTCTAGTTTTGCCATGAACACGGATCAACACGAAGTTTTCAGACCAAACAAAGTATCCAAAATGCATTGCGTGTCGCTTTCTCAGTCAGGGGTGTTCCAGACGTGACGTTACGGAAGGCGTCGTGACCAACTCAAAAACAAGACTTCCTGAATATTCGGCGTGAGTCTTAAAAGGTAAAATATAGCTATATGCGGTGGAATCTTTGTAAAATACACTCAGTGAAAGTCATTTGAAGTGATTTTACAAATTATGGACACAACTTGTCCTGAGGCATCAGTTGTCCTTTAAAGTTCTAACTACGTGTAACTGTGTCATACAAAATAAAAGCCCAGCCTTGTGTGTGACCAAATAAAGGACCAAAACAACATCAAGGACACAAGGAACCAAATTGTCACTGACGCACATAAAACCCCTGCCCCAACCTCAAGGGACAATACCCAGCGCTTTTTCCAGCTTGTGAGGGAACTGACGGTACAAATCCCGTTTAATTTAATTTAAAACAGATTCATTTCATACAGACAGTGTATTGTAGGTGTTGAAATACCTACAAATCCCGGCCAGCTGAGGGAAGGTCTGAAGATGAGGGACTTAGAGACCCAGGAAAGTTCCTCATGAACATGACCCTCCCAGTCAATTAAATACTGAAGATCCCCACCACGGCAACGTACATCTGAAATCTTGCGGACAGTGGAGGTGAGGTGGCCATCAATGACCGGTGGCGAAGGAACGGCTTCAAGAGAGACACGTGAAAAGTGGGGTGAACTTGAAGAGAGGCTGTAAGCATCAGATGGATGATGGAAGGGTTAATGGCGCCCTCAATTGCAAAAGGACCCAATGGTCCTGGGGGCGAGCTTACGGGAATCAGTCTGAAGGGGAAGGTCATGGGAAGACGGCCAAACCGTTTGTCTATCCGCCAATTGATGGTTGCACGAGGCCGTGCGGGACAAGGCAGCCCTGGCATGTCTCCAATGGCATGCCATCAACAGAGACGGGCACAGACAGAGGGAACAGCGACCTCTTGCTCCTGGGAAAAGACTGGGGGCTGATTCCCATTGGTGACCATGAATGGGAACATGTATGAGGAGGTGAGGGAATTGTGGAAATACTTGACCCTTAGAAGTTAATTGCTCCAGGAGACTGCATGGTGGGCTGAGACGCACCAAAGGGCTGACTCCAGATCCTGATTGGCTTTCTCTGACTGTCCATTGGTCTCTGGGTCAGAACCGGGTTAAAGGATGTCCCCAGAGCTTTACAGAAAAATTTCCATGTTTGGTATGTGCACCGGACACCAAGGTCAGAAACCATGTCAATTGGGATGAGCTGAAGGTTGAAGATGTTGTTCATAAGAATGTTGGCAGTCGCGGACAGAGGGAGGTCTGGGGTAATGGAATGAAATGAAACATCAATGAATATGATCGTGTTTTCATTGGTTTTAGATGGACCCAGAAAGTAAATCAATTGACAAGTGGGACCAGGGATGGCTGAGGATGGACACAGGTTGCAGTAGGACCATGTGCTTTTGCCTTGAGAGCAGATGATGCAGGCACGAACAAACGTTGACATCTTGGAGCATTCAGGGTCACCAGAAGCATTTCCGAAAAAATGGAGCGTTCGATTCACCCTGAGATGACAAAGTCACTTGTAGAAGTGTCCCCATTGCAGGACATGAGAGTGGATCTCTTTTATCCAGAAAGGGAGCTTAGCTCCATCTAGCATCTCTCCAGAAAGGCGGGTACCAGAGCAAACTATTCCGTTTTGCCAGCATCAGAGTTTCTCTGGTCGGGGGACAATTTCCATGAAAACGATACACATCGATGTACCTTTTGGTCTTTGGAACTTTTTTTTGGGATAGCACGTCCCCAATTTCGGAATTGGAATCATCCAGCTCGACGATGAATTGGAACAAAGAATCAGGATGGACCTGGGCACCGGTGAAAAGTCTTTTCGGGTGTTTGAAAGCAGCGTCAGCTTTGGGAGTCCACGTTGGAGTTGGGCGAGGGTTGCAGCAACCTTGCTGTAGTAACGATGAACCTCAAGTAGACGTTTGCAAACCCCAAGAACTGCTGCAGCAGTTTGCACGAAGAAAGGACTTGCTAATTGGCCACTGTCGCAAGCTTAATGGGATCTGGCTTGAGATGACCCTAAGCAAGGATGTAGCCATGAAAACAAATGGAAGGAACAGCCATCTTGCATTTTTTCCCCTCTGCGTGTCATAGCTCTTTGTAAAAAGAGTTTTTTTTATGGATTCTAGAGCAAGGCAAGACGTCGAACCTGTCTAACATCCTGGACATGTTCTTCTGGGGTGTGAAAGACACTTTAAATATCACTGGTTAACTATCAACTGGTTAAGCAGGTCTCTGAGAGCGACATTCATGAAAGCTTGAAGAACACCTGAAGCATTCGTGAAGCCAAAAGGCATCACCAGATACATACTCAAAATGGCCAGGGGCCATTTTAAAGGCAGTTTTCCACTCATCCCCTTCCTGGATACCCACCGAATGATAAGCATTGCGAAGATCTAGTTCGATGAAAATGGTGACTTGATTGAGGAGCTCAAAGGGCTTGTCGATGATTGGAAGCAGATATTTATTCTTCATCGTGACGTTATTTAGCTCTTTAAAGTTAGATACATGGTCGTAGGGTCTTGTCTTTTTTGAACAATCCAGACCCATGGGGAGAGGAAGAGGGATCGATAATACCGTAAGCCAGAATCACTGGAACTGCTCGTGGTCCAGCCAAGTAGACAGTTGATCTATAAGGACAACCGACACCATTTGTTTTGTTTCCTAACTGACATCAGAAAAACGTTTTATAGCATCTACAATACCCAAAACACGCAGGCTGATATTTTTAGTAAAATGCAAAACACCAATAAAAATGAGTTAGTGTCCCAAAATTACTTCAAAATGACCTCGGAGATGGCAAGTTTCAGACGGTCCCGCCCCCTTGTTCGTGACGTCACACCAGGACGTCTTGCTTGAGAATCAAAACAATGGCTTCAGATTCGGGGAATATTCTTTCTTGTGACTCATCCAGTTATGAATATGATTCAAATAGTTCTGAAGAGGAAAGCATAAATGTTTGCAATCGATTAAACAAGTCCTTTCGTATCAATTCGAGCCGTCAGGATGGATCGTCCCAAAAATGCACAAGATGGCGCCCAAGCTCTGTTGGAAATGGGCTGATTTGTCTGCTGGGAGTTTGTGTCAACTAGAAATATGTTCCGGTCATTGGATATTAGGTTCCCGGTGATAAGACACAGCAATAGTTGGTGAGTGGAGGTGTAGGGCTGGCCTGGAGTAGGTGATAAAGTCTGTGGTGGGACTTTGGGCATCAATTGGATGACAATTGAGTTGATAATGGTGGAAATTATTTGATAAGAGTCCATGGTATGTCACGGTGTCAGAATGAAGCGGTTTCAGAGTACCAAGGCTTTTTGTAATATCATGGCGGAGTCCATTTAGCTCAAGAATCTTCTCTTTATAGGAGACCTCATCCATGTTCATGATCATTTTTCATATTTTCAGACATCCACGTTCTATATAGCACGTATCCTGATCAGAGTTGCAGTGAGCTGGTGCCTGGATGACTTTAGGAGAACGTTGAGCTACACTGTAAATGGTTGCCAGACAACCACATTTTATAGAGAGACAGACAGCCATTCTGATGTGCATTTCCCCAGTCACTGAGTGCGAAATGTACTCGTGGTGCACTGCACTGAAGTGGCAACGGTACCACTTCAACAGCCATTGGCAAACATATGCTCAAGAGGTAGATAGAATTTTTTTAAATGGATAAATAGGCTGGGTCATTTGTGGATGAGGTTAATTAAATGGCTGAAAATGGGAACGTTACATAACATTATATCATTATTTTTTATTCATGTGTACTTTAATGAACCGATTACTTGATAAAATGCATACAATCCTGTTGTGAAATTGCGATTGAACCCAGTGCTAAGGGAGGCATCCAGCTCATATTGTCATAGTGTCTATGACTTGTGCTTGTGTGTTTAAACACACACACACACACACACACACACACACACACACACACACACACACACACACACACACACACACACACACACAAGTACCCCTGCAATGAAATGTTATATCTGAAATGTGTCAGAAAGGATTCCGGACTGGTATCATAATTAACATTGTATACTTCAAATCCATGCTGCACGTTTTTCCCCTTCAAAGTAATCCCCCTGGACTTGAGCATGCAGACAGTATTTTCTTCCATAGGTTCAAAGACTCCTAGAAAGGTTCTTGAAGATCCGCAGTAGCTCTGTTGTCAGTTTGATGTCGTCCATGTCTTTAAAATGGCAACCCCCCCCAACCCCCTTAAGTTGACTACTCCAGCATGGCAATGTTCTTTTCCCAAATTGTCGGTTGTTCACAGCATTGCGAGCAGGCGTGTTGTTCCGTTGCAACTCTGGCCTTCTCTCGCGAACTGAATAAAGTAACGTCGTTAGATTTGTTGGTTGATTAGCTGGCCCAAATGACTTAAATGACATCAGATAGGGCGCCTTTCTAAATGTCATTGTTTAATTTTAATGACGAATTGGGTTTGATAAGCTGTGTAAAAGAGCAACAACCAAATACAGTGATACCTCGGTTTACAAACCCCTTCACTTCCGAACTTTTCGGTTTACGAACGTTAAATTTATGAACAGTTTACCTTGGCATACAAACTATTTTTCGGGATACACGCGGAGCTGCCACAATGAGTGATGTGTTGTTCGCGAACGAACCCCTTCTCCTAAAAGAAAATCGCAGCGGGCTTGTTTTGGTCCTATAATCCCCGTCCCCAGTGGTCGATTAAAGCCACGTGATTGGTCAAGAACGCAGCAGTGGGGGAGGGGGGTGGTTGCAGAGAGAGAGTGAAGCCGTTCTCCAAAAAGAAAATGGCAGCCAACATTTTTTTTGTCCTCTATTCCCTGCCGCCAGTCTTCGGTTAAAACCACGTGATTGGTCAAGAATGCAGCAGTGAGGGGAGGTGGTTTAAACATTAAAGAGACAGGCAGACAACAGAGAGAGCGAGTGACAAAATGGATAGAAAACAGTGACATTTGGACTCGTTTCAACCTTGATATTTCAAAGGCAGAGTGTAGACTGCAAGGTTAAAATTCTCATCAATCAGGCTCCACAAATAACCTGCACAAGACATCTGTACACTTGATGCAAAAAGCTATCAACCCAGCTAAACAGAACACAATTGATGAGGAACAAGGTAAAATGATCGCAGAGAAAGCGCCTACAAGGAATCATTCTTCAAGATGGTGAAAGAAAAAGGTTACGTTCCTCATCAAGTGTTTAATGCTGATAAAACCGGCCACTCCATTCCGTCAAGCCATCAACGACCATCACAAAGGTAAATAAAATGACTTTATTATACAGCACAGTTTATTTCTTTAATTATAATACCATAGCAGATTTATTATACATAAAATAAGGTATATTTTGTGTACTTTTAGTAGTTTTTAGAAAGTAGAAAATTATGTTTTATGGGGACCTGGGAACGGATTATTCCCATTTTAATGGTTTCCTATGGGCCATAGCACATTTATTATACATAAAATAAGGTATATTTTGCCTCTTTCATCTGGAACTGCATCGTGTAACAAAGAGGGTACAGAAAGTGCTTAAGAATGAATGACTCTCTGTGTCTTTGTGTTGTCATGTTATTTGTTATTTCGTGTTTTTTTTTTTTGTTCTTTTGACTTCAAGACGGCGCCGCGAGAGTGGCTGCCTTTCCAGCAGCTTCTGCATTTTGTTTCTCTCCTTTCATAACTTTGCTGCTGTGAAATGTAAATTTCTCCACTGCGAGATGAATAAAGGTAAATCCAATTTTGTGTAGTTTTAAGGCTTAAATAATTGTTTTATGGGGATGCTTTGATCCTCTCCTCTTTCAAATAGAACTGCTTCATGTCATCACAAAGAGGGTACAGCAAGTCCTGAAGAATGAATGACTCTGTGTCTTTGTGTTGTCATATTTGTTATTTTTTCAATTTTTTTTCCGCGTGAACACGCAGGGGCTCCCCTCTCCCGGCAAATTGGCGTTTTCATGTTTATGTTTGTTAAAGTAATTATAAGTGCCTTGCATGCTGGGTCCGAGAGGACAGTAATTTCATCTGTGCTGTATCAGAATCAGAATCATCTTTATTGCCAAGTATGTCATGTATATTAGCATATTTGACAATAAAGCTGACTTTGACTTTGACCTGGGAACAGATTATTCTCATTTCAATGGTTTCCTATGGGAAATTACATTTTGGGATACACACTTTTCACCTTACACACTCTGTGAACGAATTAAGTTTGTACGCCAAGGTATCACTGTACATTGTTTAATTTTAATGACGAATTGGGTTTGATAAGCTGTGTAAAAGAGCAGCAACCAAATACAACATTTTGTGAGACGTTTTCTGCAATTATGATTGAACCCAAAAGGCAGTTATGGACAGGTGGTCAGAAAATTGCAACATATACCTATCATGGCTTATCAGATATATTTTCAAATACAGTACAACAATTTCCATGTCCATAAAGCTTTGGATTCGACCGAGTGAGGCGTATCTAATGAAATGACCCCTGCCTGTGACCTCGAAGCTTACCGAAGCAGGAGTTGATGAAGCCGTACCAGCTACAACCGCTGGAGCCGAGCAACCATCGCCCGTGGATACTCGAGGCGAAGCTGAGCGTGGTACCGAACACGCACACCAGCATGTCGCTCACGCTGATGTTGAGCAGCATCATGTTGACAGGCGTTCGCAGCTTTTTAAACTTGCAGAAGAGCAGCAACACAATCAAATTGTTTAGGAAGCCGAAAGTCATGATGAATCCCAGAACCACGGAAAGCACCGCGAATCCGGTGGACGACAGGCGCGCTTCGACCTCGGCTGGCGGCTGCGCCATCTGCGGGTCGTCGCTCAGGTTCAAGCCGCTCAAGTTGAGAGCCTCCTGGCCCGACAACATCCTGGCGTCCATGCATGAGAGCTTAGCTGCACTTTTGGTGAGTTTACATCATCTCATTCGCTCATTCCGTTTAAATTCCAATGCTCGTGATGACGAGTCAGTCCTACCCGTTACTTCCCATCCAACTTTCTCCTTTCGAAACAAATGATTCACCCCTTCGTCCCACAAACGCGTTTTCCTTCCATTTTCCCCACGCTGCAATGTAATCCACGCGCGGGGGCTTGTATGAAAGTCCCCCCCCCTCACCGCGAGGTCCGATATCTTTTTAAACGGCGTCTTTGACGTCACGAACACACCGTGGGCTGCAGTGAAAAGGGGTTGGGTAAAATGGGAGCAGCCTTCTTTTAACTCTCCTCTCATTTACATCCATGTATTGTAGGGTTTTTACTCTCCTTCATCTTTCCTTTAGGAGCTGTAAAAAAACTATTTTCAGCCCAGTAGATTACTCATACTGTCAGCACTTTGTGTCCCTAGAGGTAAGGTGCACTACACCGAGGGCTAAAGTGATAGGCAATTGGATGCAGCGCGGGCATCATTTCACACAATATTCTACAACGTTAGTTAGAATGATATAAAAGTCCATTTAATAAAATGGGCGGTTCTGTTGGTCAATATAGAAAAGTTAATCGCAGCGCCTCCGAGTGGTCGATTCAGCTCTTATCCATCTCTGTCGCAACAAATAATGTCCATATCGATCGGAGCAGAACCTGTCTAGCAACATCCAATTGGGTCATCATCACCGATAGCAAGGGTGTAAAAATCTTTTATTTGTTTATTTTATTTATTTTGCCACGGTCCACATTGTAGTTACGGTTTCCTCTCTGGGGCTGTTATGAAGTTGGGGAAGTCATTAGAATGCTTAATCCCCTCTATAATAATACATTTTATTTATAAGGGCCTTTTAATCCCCTCTATGTACAGTATTACATACAGAATGCACAGCAAATGAATGAATGACTATAGTTTTCAAATTTGAAGTAAAAAAAATAATGACTATTGTTATTTACATGGGACAATTTGACATTTTGGTTGGGACTTTAGTAAGCATCACGGAATTTCAAGTTTAATTTGCTTCCGCGGGTTGATGAAAATGATGTGGCGGGCCAGTTTTGGCCCCTGGGGGCCTTTGCTTTAAAGTCCGAACCAAAATTTTCATATGTAAACCCCACTAACAGTCATTATTTTTTACTTTGAATGTGAAAACTAGTTATTCACGCAAAACCCTACTGGACCCTCTGCAGCCTGCTCACCACCTTTTCCAGCTTCTCCCCTCAGGCAGGCGCTACCGATCGATACGCACCAAATTCAGCAGACATTTAAAGGACAACCGACACCATTTTTTTGTTTCCTAACTGACATCAGAAAAATGTTTCATAGCATCTAAAATACCCAAAACACGCAGGCTGATATTTTTAGTCAAATGCAAATCACCAATAAAAGGACTTAAAGTGTCTCAAAACTGCCACAAAATGAGCTCAGAAATTGCGAGATTCAGAAAGTCTCGCCCTCTTGTTTGTGACGTCACGCTAGGATGCACCATCACAAACTGCCTCAAGCCATGCATCCACCCTGCCGCTGACTGTCCAACAGCACCGACCTTTCCGCTGAACAAAGCGGGACTGTGAAAATGCTTCCCATTACAGGTGCAAAATGACAGTCAAATGACATTGACATTCCTCCCAATCAAAAACAGTGCTGGCATATTCATGCTGCCGAAAAGGTGCTACCACCTTGGAGCTATTTTTTGGACGATTGAACGTGATGAGTGGAGAGTCACCCCCGGTTTTTACATGTAGCCATTCTACAACCTCGCTAAGCAATCGTCAAACAGCTGCTCTCAATTATAGAACATATTTACAACGATATGATTCATATTAGCACAGCTCCTGAAATCCCCATTCATGTCTTCCCTGAAACTCTTCTTGCTGCGTCGCAAGAGCTTCTTATACCCAATGGGATAATCCCATTTATCCATCCCAAATAATTCATTTAAAAATATATCTTGACGGAAGCCGTTGTTCTTTGTTTTGGCACGGTAAATTATAAAAATCACCCAAGATGGATTTCCCGTAATATTGGACGACTTAGTGATACTGATGCGACTGGTTGCAGGACAGTTAGTGTGCTTTACAAATACAGTGATACCTTGGCTTATGAACTTAATTGGTTCCCAAACACAGTGTGTAAGGCGAAAAGTGTGTATCTCAAAAATATTTTTCCCATAGGAAACCATTAAAATGAGAATAATACGTTCCAAGGTCCCCATAAAACCTTTCTAAGCCTTAAAACTACATAAAAATATACCTTATTTTATGTATAATAAATGTGTTATGGTATTATAATTAAAGAAATAAACTGTACTGTATAATAAAGTTCTTTTATTTACCTTTGTCATTGATGGCTTGATGGAATGGAGTGGCCGGTTTCATCAGCATTAAACACTTGATGAGGAACGTAACCTTCTTCTTTCGCCATCTTGAGGAATGATCACTTGTAGGCGCTTTCTCTGTGATAATTTTATCTAGTTCCTCATCAATTGAGTTCTGTTTAGCTGGGTTGATAGCTTTTTGCATCAAGTGTACAGATGGTTGTGCGGGTTGTTTGTGGAGCCTGATTGATGGGTTATTTTAACCTTGCAGTCTACACTCTGCCTTTGAACTATCAAAGTTGATACTCTCTCACTTTCATCTTCCTGTCTCTTTAATGTTTAAACCACCCCCCCCCTCACTGCTGCATTCTTGACCAATCACGTGGCTTTAACTGAAACTGTGGGCGGGGAATAGAGGACAAAAACAGGCGGCTGCCATTTTGTTGTTAGAAGAACGGGCTCGTTCGCGAACGACACGTCACTCATTGAGGCAGCTCCGTGTAGGAAAAAGTTCATATGCCAAGGTAAACTTTTCATAAATGTTTGTAAACCGAAAAGTTCGTAAACCAAGGGGTTCGTAAACCGAGGTATCACTGTACCTTCTGCAAACCGCAATTGTCTTTAAGAGTTTTGGTATTTTTTTTGGTCCTGAAGATGCTTTATGCATTATTATTATTATTATTATTATTATTATTGTGTTTTTTTTTACATATTCATTTTTGCACTTTGATCAACAGTCTGTTCTCACAGGGAATTTCATAACAACGCACAACTGTTGGCCCACCGCAGTGTGGGCCAATGTATCTGTGTTTTTCCATGGTTCATTTTGATAATGTGTCAGAATCACAAATTATGAGAGATAAGGTCCGATCTTTTTTTTTTTTTTTTCATTTCATGTCACTCTTCACCATAAACAGCTGTCATATGGTTCATTACAGAACATCTTCCCAGACAGATGGCTTCGTGCCTAAATGATCTCGGAGGGATTTTTATCATCCAGTGATATAACCCATCTTGGTACAAGCTGAAAATAGAAACGTCAAAAAGATGACATGATCTTTGTTTATGAATGTCAAAACTGTGAATTCATGACAGTATATTTTGGAATTAGTTAAAAAAAAAGACAAAGTATTGCATGGTCAAATGTTTTTGTCATATTTTTAATTCTTTTAATCGTGTTTTTTTCTACTTTAGTTGTCAAATTCGTCATTCAGTCGATTAACAAAGATTTTTTTTGATGATATTTTGTCAAACTACTTTCTGTTAGATCTGTTTGTTTTATTTGTTTGTTTTTATTTTATTTTTTTAAATGAGTAATTGACCGAATTGAAACTGTTGCAATCATCTTGGCAACGGAATGACAAACGTTTTGGTTCTTGGGCGCCTTAAAAATCTATTAGCTAGCTAGCTAGCTTTCTATCTATTTGAGTTACTTCCGGGTTGAGTGAACGCTGGCGCGTGTGGCTGCCACTGCTCACCCACAAATAACATATCCTGTGACTGTAAAGTGTCCTTGAGAGTTTTGAAAGGCGCTTATCAATGAAATGTATTTTGATTATTACTGTATCTAATAGCTAGCTAGCTAGCTTTCTATACATTTCGGTTACTTCCAGGTTGAGTGAACGCTGGCGCGTGTGGCTGCTGCTGCTCGCCCGCAGAAAAAATATTATTATTATTATTATTATTATTATTATTATTATTATTATTATTATTATTATTATTATTATTATTATTATTTGAACTGATTTGACCAAAAAAAGTCTGAGACCTGAGAGTTGTGACTGTATATTTGTGAGTATTCTAGTATTGTGAGTATAGTTGTTGCTTTTTTGAATGTTGCTGTGCCAATGACATTTTTGTGTTTGGGAGCCTTTTACTGAGCGAGTTTCTTGTTCTGTAGCCACAAAGGGACATAAGTCTTCTTGTGCCGGTCCCAAGCCCAAATAAATACAGAGGGTTGTGTCAGGAAGGGCATCCGACGTAAAAGCTTGGCCAAAACAAAGATGCGGATCAAACCTCTAAAGATGGAGGACACTGATTTGTTGTGGCGACCCCTTGTAGGGAAAAGCCGAAAGGAAAAGAAGAGGCGGTGATCGTGAGTGCAAAACAAAACGCGGAATCACCCAATGGAGACTGAAAGAGAGGATTTTTAAAATCTTTTTTTTTATCAATCAAAAATATTGTTGTAATGATCCATCCCGACCAGTTGTGGCGATATTACACAGAGTCATATTTAACCAACAGCGATTATTCTCCACGAAGAAAAAAAAAATACTACTTGAGTACAGGAAGTTGACAGGCTCAAATGAACTCGAACAAGTTGTAACGTGTCACTTTTAAATATTTGTTTTTGTTTTCACGCGAAACGTTTAACATATAGGCAGCGTAGACTACAATTTTGTCGTGTTAATTGCTTGGAAGCTGCTTTATGGTTCAAATTGTCTAGCCTTGATGCTAACTGTTCGTGGTCTGCGGTGTGTACATTTTGCTCCTCTGTGGCGTCAAAGGTTCCAAATACTGGCTAAAGATATGCTCACTAATGTTTGAAATATCGTTGTAAGCAAGCGGTAAACGCGAGTTGACAGCAAACGTCGTAATAATGACACCGAATAGCGTTAACTCCTGGCTATTGACCACGTAATGTAAATTGTGTGACTTGTTAGGTTAGCCACGCAACCGTTTCTTGAATGGTGTTCACATCGCAGCAGCGAACTCGTCTTTAAACAACGCGTGGGACACGTTTAGTGATAAAGCGTAAAGTTTAGGCGTGGCGCTCTTTGATTTGAAAGTAACACACTTTAAAACTCGCTGAGCGACATACCAAGTCAAAATGCTCTAGCTGGACGCATCCGAGACTCGTTGCAAGTCGCGGAGGATGAAGCGAGTCATCCGGATGATATCAGGATCAAACAGAAGAATGGTTAAACTACTGTTAGCTATTGCCGTGATTGCCTACATTGTATGTGAGTAATCCATTTATTTGCTTCCCAATTGCCTTTGTCATCCCTTTTAGACATCAGAATCAGAAAACCTTTATTCGTCGCACAATGGGGAAATTTGCAGTCCGCAGCAGCAATTTGAAAGGGGATTAGGTGGGGGCGAGGGAGTGAAAGGATAGAAAACAAGATATTCTAAGCATAGTAAAATAAAAATGTCAACTGTATACTGTAAATGTGCAAAACCGTTTCATAAAAAACTACATAATGCAAGTATCAGGAAAGGCATATTGATGTATGTACCTGTATTTCTACTAGTCTGTAATGGGAATGGGTTTTGTACCACCCTATTCCTTCACACTTCTGAAAGAAGAATTCCTATGATTGACTTTCTTGTACATCTTTGCCCGATAACCTCATATATATCCTCAAAATTTTCTGATTCTGATATTTTGCCTGTTGGTCTTTCTATTGTCTCGCATGTGTATGTTGCCTTACTTCTGCATAATTTAAAGGACAACCGACGTCTCCGGACAAGTTGTATCCATAATTTGTAAAATGGCTTCAAATGACTTCTACTGAGCGTATTTTCCACCGCATATAGCTATATTTTACGTTTTAAGACTTGTGCTGAATATTCAGGAAGTCTTGTTTTTGAGTTGGTGACGATTCCTGACGTGACGTCACGGAGGCAACGCCCGTGACCGAGAAAGCGACACACAATGCATTTTGCGGTACTTTGTTTGATCTGAAAACTTTGTGTTGATGGCGAAATTAGAAGAAAAACATAAATAATGTAATTGGATTGGTAGCATCCATTGACGAAAAGAGATTGTCTCACATCTCCTATCCCACATAAATTCGCATCAAATCTAAGCCGCAACAGTTCCACATGCACATCGGCGCCAGTACTGTTTTTGAATGGGAGGAATGTCGGAGCCATTCGACTGCCATCGCTGGACACCGAAGGGGCCATTGTGCTTTTTTGCGCCTGTAATGGGCAGCATCTTCACAGCCTCGCTTTGTTTAGCGGAAAGGTCAGTGCTGTTGGACAGTCTGCGGCTGGATGGATGCATGCATGGCTTGAGGAACCCGCGATAAGAAGAAAGGAGCGTCAGCGCAGAGCGCCAATGCGTATGTGGAACTGTTGCGGCTTGGAATTGAAGCAGATTTATGTGGAACAGGAGATGTGAGACAATCTCTTTTGGTCAATGGATGCTACAGCTGCGTGTTTGCTTTCAACATTTAGCTTGTAGTCGATGTGCACATTCCACCATGATGTCCCTGATCCACTGGTGGAAAGACGCTTTGATCCTCTCCTCTTTCAAACCACAACTGCTTCATGTCATCACAAAGAGGGTACAGCAAGTCCTGAAGAATGAATGTCTCTCTGTGTCTTTGTTTTGTCATATGGTCTCTATGCTGTCATATTATTTGTTATTTAGTTTTTTTTTTTGTTCTTTTGACTTCAAGACGGCGCCGCGAGAGTGGCTGCCTTTCCAGCAGCTCATGTATTTTGTTTTTCTACTCTCATTCCTTTCATCACTTTGCTGCTGTGAAATGTAAATTTCTCCACTGTGAGACTAATAAAGGCATATCCAATCCAATCTTGTGCATTTTGTGGGACACTACATTGCTGTCATTGACGGCTCGAATTGATATGGGAGGACTCCTTTAATCGATTGCAAACATTTATGCTTTCCTCTTCAGAACTATTTGAATCATATTCATAACTGGATGAGTAACAAGAAAGCATCTTCTCCCAATCTGAACTCTGTGAGCCCGTTGTTTTGTTTCTTGAGCAAGGCATGACGTCACGAACTAGGGCCGGGACTTTCTGAAAATGACCAGTTTCGAGCTGATTTGTGGCAGATTTTGGACACTTTAACTCATTTTTATTGGTGTTTTGCATTTGACTAAAAATATCAGCCTGCGTGTTTTGGGTATTTTAAATGCTATAAAACGTTTTTCTGATGTCAGTTAGGAAACAAAAAAATGGTGTCGGTTGTCCTTTCAGAACATATTTAGACATTATTGGTATTGGGGCTTTTAGATATGGATGGCAAATCAGGTTGTTTGGTTTTAATCTGCTGAATTATATTATATCTCTTTTCTCTTTCAGCTGTCTGGGGCAACTACACAACCGTGAGGTAAATATTTCGATTCCTCTGTGTAAACGTTCTGCCTCAACTCTGCTTGTGATTATGACCATCATGATCGTACCGCTCATTGCGACTGGTCTCCTTGATGTTTCCCTCGTCGTAGATCAATCAGAGAATACGGGGAGATGGACATTGAGCACAAGATTAATGAAGTGAGTTTCAGTGGCAATTATCCCTGCATTTACCAGACCGTTTACTTGTGACGTGGCCGGCGATTTTAAAAAGTACAGAACCACCCTCCATGTGTTTTAGTCAAAGTCAAAAGTCAAAGTCAAAGTCAGCTTTATTGTCAAATATGCTAATATGCATGACATACAGCACAGATGAAATTAATGTCCTCTTTACACCATATAATTACTTCTTTCGACTATTAGCGTCATCCCACGTATCGCTATTTGATGTCAGCGTATTTGTTTATGTGCCCGTCTCGAACACAAATTTTAATCACTTTCTGGATGGCTTATCACAGCGCTTCCGTTTTCCCTTATCACGGTGACCTTATGGTTTAAAGGACAACCGACGTCTCCGGACAAGTTCTGTCCATAATTTGTAAAATGGCTTCAAATGACTTCTACAGAGCGTATTATAATAAGGTTCCACCGCATATAGCTATATTTTACGTTTTAAGACTCGTGCTGAATATTCCGGAAGTCTTGTTTTTGAGTTGGTGACGAGTCCGTACGTGACGTCACTGAAGGAACTGACCTGACCTGACCTGACCTGACCGAAAAAAATGACACATTGTAGCAGTCCTTCCATCACGTCAATGCTTGTTTGGTCTGAAAACCTCGTGTTGCACCAGAAAGAGCCAGAAGAGGGCGTCCAAGCTCCATGTAAGGAATTTATCAGCCTGTGGAAACGGGCTCATTCATTCCTCACAACAGCTCGGTGGCCATTTTTGGGTGAGATATTTCCCCCCAATGTTGCCTCAAAATGGCACGGAATAAATTCTTTAATCGATTGCAAACATGTATGCTTTCCTCTTCAGAACTATTTCAATCATATTCATTACTGGATGTGTAACAAGAAAGCATATTCTCCGAATCTGAAGCCATTGTTTTGATTCTCAAGCAATGCTAGACGTCTTGGCGTGACGTCACGAACTGGGGGGTGGGACTTTCTGAAAATGCCCAATTCGCTGCTCAATTTTTTTGCAGATTTTGGACACTTTAAGGCATTTTTTATTGGTGTTTTGGATTTGAATAAAATATTATATATACATATTATGTTTTGGGTATTTTAGATGCTATAAAACGTTTTTTCTGATGTCAGTTAGGAAACAAAAAAAGTGACGTCGGTTGTCCTTCAAAGCATCGTAGGTCAATTGAAATATATCTGGTCATCTCATATTTAAATATCCTGCTGCTTTCAAGTCACCCCGAGCATTAATGTTGGCTATAAATGACACTTCTGCATAATGATCGTGATAAGAGTGGTTACACGGTTTATTACTGAATGGAACCACGCTGTGCTCCCGCAGTGATATTTCAGAACAAATGTGATAGAAACTGAACATAAAAAAAATACCTGGTGTTCCTGCAAATTAAATTAAAACATACCCCTGATTTCAAACCTACTTCTTTTATCGACTGTTATTTGGATTGGATTGGATTGGATTTGCCTTTATTAGTCTCGCAGTGGAGAAATTTACATTTTGGGATTAATCCATAAATTAAAGATCTAAATCAGCGGTCCCCTGCCTATAACAAAGTATAATATGATGAAAGATATTTTCTAAACATAATAATAATAAACACGAAGCATTACACCAGGTACGTCATATCTGTCAGCATCACTCTCTGGTCGCTATGGTAATGTGCCTTCAAAATAAGATATACCGCAAATACAAAGCGCATGAAATAATATGACTCACCATCGCTACATATGGGGCTTAGTGCGGGGAATCTTCCATTCAGATGAGTCCGTATTTTAAGTGTGAATCTGTGAAACGTTGCCTTTTCTGTCTCTTTTTCACCTTCCCAAAGGCATTATTATTTTAAAATTCATTTTCCGAGCTCCTGGGTTTCATGTTTTAGCGGTAACCTATCACGTGCCCGAGAAAGCATACCTTAGGATCAGGATCAGGAGTGACACACTACAGAGGAATATCTCAGAGCATTCGGTCATTTTTTCAAAATAAAACATCTTTCAGCTTCCAAAATAAATAAAGCAAATGGAATGTACACTAAGTTCTTTTTTCTTTGTGAGGCTAATCACCAAAAGATCCACCGGTACCAGTCCTCGGTCCGGCGGATGGGGGCCACTCGTCTAAAAAATGTTATCTACAAGCTGCACTAAACAATCATATTCCGGAACACATTGAGGAGTGGGGTCTCAACTGTGATTTCACAAATACAAATTTCAAATGTGATCTGATGGTATGTACTTGTTGTTTTGTTTAAGGCTGTGGCTTCACTACGTGAGCAGATTCGTGATTTGGAGCAGAGGTTTGAGTTTGTTGTTTTTTTTTCGTTTCCTATCACTCACACTGACAGTAGAATAGGACCTTCAAAGTAAAGTTTTGCACATATTTTTCAGGTGAATATGATTATATATTCATTATATATTCATTCATATATTCATGTGTTTTGACCTCAGCACAAAAAATGGGCTCTGTGATTTTATAAAATACAGTGATACCTTGGTTTACGAACTTTTCGGTTTATGAACGTTAAATTTATCAAAACTTTACCTTGGCATACAAACTATTTTTCAGGATACACACTGAGCTGACACAATGAGTGATGTGTTTTTCATGAACGAGCCTGTTCTCCTAAAAGAAAATGGCAGCCGGCTTATTTTGTTCCTCTATTTCCCCTCTGTTCCCCCGCCCCCAGTCGTCGATTAAAGCCACGTGATTGGTCAAGAACGCAGCAGTGAGGGGAGGTTGTTTAAACATTAAAGAGACAGGCAGACGACAGAGAGAGTGATAACATGGATAGAAAACGGTGAAATTTGGACTCATTTCAACTTTGATAGTTCAAAGGTAGAGTGTAGACTGCAAGGTTAAAATTCCCATCAATCAGGCTCCACAAATAACCCGCACAAGCCATCTGTACACGCAAAAAGCTATCACCCCGGCTAAACAGAACACAATTGATGAGGAACTAGGTAAAATTATCACAGAGAAAGCACCTACAAGGGATCATTCTTCAAGATGGTGAAAGACTACGTTCCTCATCAAGTGTTTAATGCTGATGAAACCGGCCACTCCATTCCATCGAGCCATCAATGACCATCATAAAGGTAAATAAAAAGACTTTAGTATAACGTACAGTTTATATATTTAATTATAATACCATAGCACATTTATTACGCTAAAAATAAGGTATAGTTTTTTTAGTTTTAAGGCTTAGAAAATTAGAAAGTAGAAAATTGTTTTATGGGCACCTGGGAACGAATTCTTCTCATTTTACTGGTTTCCTATGGGAAATTATTTTTTGGGATACACACTTTTCGCCTTACACACTCTGCTGGGAACCAATTCGTAAGCCAAGGTATCACTGTATATGTTACACAAGTGTTTTTATTTTTTTTTAATGGGATGACAATGCAAAAAAAACTATTTTTGCAACATCCATAAACCTGTTCTCAAAAAAATAGTTAATTTTCATCCCTTCATTCAAAAACAGTTATGTCAATTTATTAGTACAAAAAATATTGATTATGTGTTTAAAAAAAGATGTCATCGACTTATGTGTTACAACCAGCCAAGCGCTTCATGGCTATTGTTCGAGCTAATATTTTTCACAAGGTTTTTGGTGTCATCATTTTTTTTTTCAATCTTCTCTTCTACAGTTTCTTTCAAAAATATCCACCTGTGAAATTTCTGTCAGAGAAGGATCGGAAGAGGATACTGGTATGTAAGAAAAACAAACGCTCATACTTTGGGTTGTGGTGGATCATGTGGCTACTTTGATTGTTTTATTATTTTTGGCTTGGTTTTGCTATGGCTTATCTTGGGAAAAGTAACAAAACGAGATAGATACACTATCCTGTTTGCATCTATCTTTTTTTTTTTCTTTTTAATGGCTTTTTGAACTTTTACACATTTGTCATATTGACAAATTTATGGTGTAGGCTTCGATGAAAAGCTTTCTTCAGCCGTCATCTATACTTCTTTGAAGGTATCGGACGTTTCCCTTATCCCAGAAGCTTTGTCAGCGAACTGAAGTCTTACTGGTAGTATCGGCCCTATATATATATATATATATATATATATATATATGTATGTGTATGTATATATATATATATATGTATGTATGTGTATGTATATATATATATATATATATATATATATATATATATATATATATATATATATATGTATGTGTATATATATATATATATATATATATATATATTATATATATATATATATATATATATATATATATATATATATATATATATATATCCCTATTGTCCAGACATGGCGGTGCCGGACTCTGCTATGATAGGTCCCTGCTCTCAGGTTGGGGTGAGCAGAGGACTACTCCCCGCGGCTCCACTGATTGTTCCTATTGTCCTGACTAACGACTGGCCTGGTTGCCCCACTTGCTCCGGTATCACTTCATCAGCGTTACTAATCCTAATGTTGCCTACGCAGGCTGTTGTACGAACGATCCAAATTGACCTCACCCCACCATATCGGTTTAGTGAAGGATTTAGCTGTTTTATGAAAATCGCTTCTTTTACTCCCCTTTCAAACCATCTATGTTCTTTCGCGAAGATTTTAACCTCATTGTTCCTTTTAGGTGCATATGTGCTGTCGACTGAGGCCCACTAGTATTATCCCTGCGATTTTGATAGTCTTTTTTTGAGAATTGTTTGTATGAATTTGTATAGATAGAATTTGTTTGGTGTAGGCTTGTCGCATTTCTCTTTGTGACTTAGCGTTATAGCCCATTTCTTGATTTGTATTAAAAATGTGTTCTTTTTTTTCTTTCCTAGATTACTGGAGGTGCGGGCTTCGTGGGTTCCCATCTGACTGACAAGCTGATGATGGATGGCCACGAGGTGACTGTGGTGGACAACTTTTTCACCGGGAGAAAAAGGAATGTGGAGCACTGGCTCGGCCATGAAAACTTTGAGCTCATCAATCATGACGTGGTGGAGCCACTCTACATTGAAGGTGAGGGAACGGCAAAAAAGTAATTGGATTTTTTTTTTTCACGGCCCCCCACTTTGCACCTTGAGAATTGAATTGGACCATTTCGGCCAAAACCAACCACACATGGTCTGAGTCTGTGAGAATGAATTCGATTGGATTGGATTAGCCTTTATTAGTCTCACAGTTGAGAAATTTACATTTCACAGCAGCAAAGTTATTATGGAAGGAAGAGGAAAGGAAGGAAAGAAGTAGAAAAACAAAATACAGGAGCTGCTGGAAAGGCAGCCACTCTTGCGGCGCCATCTTGAAGTCAAAAGAACCAAAAAAAACTAAATAACCAATAATATGACAACATAAAGAAACAGACAGTCATTCAATCTTAAGCACTTTCTTCATCCTCTAGTGCATGAAGCAGTTCTAGATGAAAGAGGAGAGGGTCAAAGTGTCTTTTTCACCAGTGGATCAGGGGCATCATGGTGAAATGTGCGCATCTGCGACAAGCTAAATGTTGAAAGCAAACACGAAGCTGTAGCATCCATTGACAAAAAGAGATCGTCTCCTGTCCCACGTAAATCCGCTTCAATTTCCGCAGACTATACAACAGCACCAACCTTTCCGCTGAACAAATCGGTGAAAATACTGCCCATTACAGGCACAAAAAAAGCACAATCGCCCCAGAGCTCTCCAGCGATGATAGTCAAATGTCACTGGTATTCCTCCCATTCAAAAACAGTGCTGGCATATATGTGCTGCTCAGCACGGTCTCTTCTTTGAATAATGTCGTGGCTAAAAATGCTGAAAAACAAGCCCTTCCACATGACGCACAGCAACATAAAGTGACAAAAGAAAACACAAAATACTAGACCAAAAAAAAGCAAGGCTCGTGAGAGCGCTTGCCGGCGGCTGCCTACTCGGGCGCTATCTTGGACTTCATTCTCATTGGACAATCCAATGAGTCATTTCGGCCACTTAAAGGACAATTTGATACTCGCTGACACAAATTCCCAGCGGACAAATCAGCCCATTTCTAACGGAGCTTGGGCGCCATCTTGTGCATTTTCTGGGACGCTACATTGGTGTCATTGACGGCTCGAATTGATATGGGAGGACTTCTTTAATCGATTGCAAACATTTATGTTTTCCTCTTCAGAACTATTTGAATCATATTCATAACTGGATGAGTAACAAGAAAGCATCTTCTCCGAATCTGAAGCCATTGTTTTGATTCTCGAGCAAGGCAAGACGTCTTGGCGTGACATCACGAACAAGGGGGCGGGACCTTCTGAAACTGGCCATTTCCGGTTTCATTTTGAAGTCGTTTTTGGACACTTTAAGTCATTTTTTTATTGGTGTTTTTCATTTGACTGAAAATATCAGCCTGCGTGTTTTGGGTATTTTAGATGCTATAAAACGTTTTTCTGATGTCAGGAAACAAAAAAATGGTGTCGGTTGTCCTTTAAATAACTCAGTATAAGACACAGTAAATTTGTTTCTAAACTCAAAAGAGTTTTGACTTGCAAAATCTGTGATTGGTGCACTGCGTTACGTTTACTCAGCTAGCTCGCGATAAGCTAACCTGTCCTAATTGCTTCTTAAGGACCTTTGTATATTGCAACCAATTTGCCCATTTTCTGCAAATTGAAAAAAAATGGTGCATATAGTTGTGGTATTTGATTGACAGTTGCCCATCGAGCCAAATCACACTTTGCTTTTTCTCTTGTTGCAGTGGATCAGATCTACCACCTGGCCTCTCCAGCCTCTCCCCCCAATTACATGTACAACCCCATCAAAACGATCAAGACCAACACCATCGGCACTCTCAACATGCTCGGTGAGTCTTAAATAATTTAATACCGTTCCTTTTTTGTGGAATGCGTTTGAGAAAGAAAGAACATTCGCCTCGACAGTCTGAACTATTCTTGGTAAAATGGTTGTGCGCAGAGGATGTATTTGCTGATTTTGCAGCCTTGCAGAATGTTTGCGACCTCTGACCCACGCGTTATTGTTATTGCTGCATCCATTCACGATTAATTGCAAAGCAGTTGCTTCTTTGTGCCTCATAGACAAAGGTTGTTGTTTTATCGCTTAGGTTTGGCCAAAAGAGTGGGCGCTCGGCTTCTTTTGGCTTCTACCTCGGAAGTTTATGGAGGTAAGAGTCAATTTTAATTATTGCTTCACATTATAAAATTACAGTGATACCTCAGTTTAGGTGTTCATTTTCATCATCCATGCAATGAAAAAGCTGGACAGGTTTGAGCATATCGTCCTCTAGATCAGGGGTGTCAGTCATTTTTTTGCCGCGGGCCACATTGTAGTTATGGTTTCCTCTCGAGAGCCGTTATGAATTTGGCGAAGCCAATAGAATCTTGAATCCCCTCCACATATTACATATAGAGCGCACAACAAATTAATGAATAACTAGTTTTCAAATCTGAAGTCAAGAATAATGACTGTTATTGTGGTTTACATCCCAAAATATGAAATTTTGGTTAGGATTTTAGCAAGCATCATGGAATTTGTAGCACCTGTGCTCTAGATCATAGGTGTCAAAGTCAAGGCCCGGCGACCAAATCTGGCCCACCACATCATTTTATTCGGCCCGCGAAAGCAAATCAAGGATGTCAAGTGCCATGATGCAATTTGTTGCATGTAAACCAAATTAAAAGTCATTACAATGATACCTCGGTTTACGAAGGTAAAGGCTTCGAAAATTAGAAAGTAGATAATTGTGTTTTATGGGGACCTGGGAACGGATTATTGTCATTTTAATGGTTTCCTATGGGAAATATTTTTTTGGGATACACACTTTTCGCCTTACACACTGCGTCTGGGAACCAATTACGTTCGTAAGCCAATGTATCATTGTATTATTGATTTCAAATTTTAAAACTACCTATTAACTCATTCACTGCCAGACATGTGCAAAATGATGCTTGCTAAGGTCCGAAACACAATTTCAAATTGTCATATGTAAACCACAATAAATCATTAATCGTTCATTATTTTTGCGTTCTGTATGTAATATGTGGAGGATATGAAGCATTCTCATGGTTTCCCCAAGTTTATAACGCGTAACTACAATATAGCCCACGGCAAAAAAATGAGTTTGACACCCCTGCTCCTGATGCTGTCCGATCTGATACTGGACAAAAGTTAGTCAGGTCACAAATTACAAAGTCAGTTTTGAGCCACACGATAGGATTCCTTTCCAAATGACTAAAACCTTTGGAGCGTTCAGATCTTTACTAAAATATTTTTTTCCTGCAGACCCTGAGGTACACCCCCAAAATGAAGAGTATTGGGGCCACGTAAATCCCATCGGTCCACGAGCATGCTACGATGAGGGCAAGCGTGTTGCCGAGACCATGTGTTACGCCTACATGAAGCAGGTATCATGACACTAAATGGTACATTTTTCAACAAATAAGTGTACTTTTACAATCCACACCCTCCTCAACTTACAAACATTCGAGTTAACGGTACATGCGAACATTTTTGCAGGTACAATATGTCGAAAAATGTTCGGACAGTGATGCTGTGTGTCCCGCAACCTGGTAACACTGTCATCTCACTTTTAAAAAAAGAATGGCATAAACAACAATGTAAAAAAAATAAGGAAAAAAAATTGCAGTGCGATCGAATTGCCTCGGGCAGGGGTGTCAAAGTCATTTTTTGCCGCGGGCCACATTGTAGTTATGGTTTCCTCTCGAGGGCCGTTATGAATTTGGGGAAGCCATTAGAATGTTTAAATCCCTTCAAATATTACATATAGAGCACACAGCAAATTAATGAATAACTCGTTTTCAAATCTGAAATCAAGAATAATGACTTTTATTGTGGTTGACATCCAAAAATATGAAATATTGCCTCAGATTTCAGCAATCATCATGGAATTTAACAAGTTTGATTTGCTTTCGCGGGCCGAAAAAAATGATGTGGCGGGCCGGATTTGGCCCGCGCGCATTGACTTTGACACCTGTGGCCTAAGGCAACAAAGGCTCTGTTTAGTCTGCAGTGCGTGATATCCAATTCAGAATTAAATGTATTTAATTTGTTTTTGTTCAAACTATCTTTTCATCGACACTAGGAGTTGTTCTTTTTTTGTACGGTGTAACGTGGAGGTTGATTGACACGCACAAAACGGGGCAGTGTTTGCGGCAGAAACTTTGATTGATGTCAGCCTTTAATAGGCTGATGTGATTGACTTCTTTTCCCTTTGCTTCAGGCGAGTGATATTTATTTATCGCCCTCAGCATCCGGTCCTTACTCAGCTGCTCGTTATTTTTTATTTATTTATGTTTTTTTTTTTTCTCAAAACTCATTGGGATCATACTTGGAAACATCCTGCTTTCAATAATCAACTGTCAGTCACCGGTGCGCAGGGATAAAAATAATCATATCCTCCATCTATTGCCCAGTCACGTCATCAAAATCCGTTAACATTTACACATGGCCGCTATACTTACACAAGCGCGGCAGATAGCGTTCGGTCAACTTTACCCGGGAAACTGCAGTCGCCAGAGAAAATCCACGCAAACACGGGGAGGAAGTACAAACCCCGCAGAGATAAAGGAGCCCGGATTTGAACCCATAACTGTGATTCGCATTTGCTAGCCGGTTGACCACTCTACCATTGAATAAATCCACGCCATGCTCATGATTTAATACATGACGTCCTGGTGTGACATCACGAACAAGGAGGCGGGACCTTCTGAAACTCGGCATCTGCGAGGTCATTTTGAAGTAGTTTTGGGACACTTTAAGTCATTTTTATTGGTGTTTTTCATTTGACTAAAAATATCAGCCTGCGTGTTTTGGGTATTTCAGATGCTATAAAATATTTTTCTGATGTCAGTCAGGAAACAAAAAAAATGGTGTCGGTTGTCCTTTAAGTCTGCTAAGTCTGTTCTCTTTGTCTTCTCTGTAATACAGTAAAGTCTCGTTATATCGATATCGGATATATCGATAGTCCCGGTTATATCGATATTTTTTCGGACTCCCTTGAATATCGATATAACGAGACTTTACTGTACCATAAAATACCACAAAAGCACGGAATTGATTGTGTAGTAACTACCAAGAAAATATTCTATTTATGAATACATTTTTTGACTTAAAGGACAACCAACGTCACTTTTTTGTTTTCTGACTGACATCAGAAAAACGTTTTATCGCATCTAAAATACCCAAAACACGCAGTATATTTTTATTCAAATGCAAAATGGAAAATATGCTTTCTTGTTACACATCCAGTTATGAATATGATTCAAATAGTTCTGAAGAGGAAAGCATACATGTTTGCAATCGATTAAAGAATTTATTCCGTGCCATTTTGACGCAACATTGGGGGGAAATGTATCACCAAAAAAGAGGCAGAAAATGGCGACCGAGCTCCTGTGAGGAATTAATCAATAAATAATAATAAATATCCTGTCACCCCAATTGGCACAAGACAAGGGCGCGGAAAATCCTACTGGACCCTCCGCACCCTGCCCACCACCTTTTCCTGCTCCTCTCCTCAGGCACGCGCACCAAATCCAGCACACATTTAAACAGCTTGTTCCTCCTTTGCCATTAACTCTCTAAACATTAACCCAAATCTAACTGTATAGTGCCTCTCTGCAATTTTGCACAACCCTGCGGAACAGCATACACGTTAATAATCATTGAAGCTCCAGCTCTGTACTCACTTGAACCACTGTCTACTTGATACTTTGCACATTGTCTCACAGTTGTTCCTGCGAGGTAACTCTTACATTAAGGAATTTGATTACATAAGATTCGATTAGCCTTTATCCGTGTCCTCCATACTTGTTCGTGTCATTTTTATGATGATACAAGTGCAGCGTGTTCAACCGCGGATAACTTCCTTGTGTGTTCGACATACTTGGCCAATAAAGATGATTCTGATAAGGAAACCGGAATTTTGGGTGCAAGTCCAATCTCTACTGTTCTTGGTTTTAAAATACTAAAATAGTATAACTTCTTATCTGACCTCATTTTTAAAAATGTCCTTGTTTCGTTAACCCGTTTACGCCGAGCGTATTATAATAAAAAATCATTTCATTTCTAAGCGCCTTTCAAAACTCAAAACTACAGCGACCGGATCAGTTTTTCCGCGGGTGAGCAGCGGCAGCCACATTCGCCAGCATTCACTCAACCCGGAAGTAACTCAACTGGATAGAAAGCTAACAATAATAATACATTTCATTTATAAGCGCTCTTCAAAACTCTCAAGGTCACTTCACAGTCACAAGACAAGTTAGATAGCTAGCTAGATAGCTAGCTAGCCAGCTGGATAGCTAAATGTACAACTCTCAATCATGTGAGGAAGGAAAACTCCTATTTGTGACCTTGAGGCGTACAATTTCAGTTGAGTGACACCTTCACATAAACAAATCTGAAACATAAAAAAAGTGGCAAAAGATACCTAGCTAGCTTGTTAGATAGCGAATATATAGTAAATAGATAGCCAGTAGATAGCTATCCAGGTAGCTAACTAGCTAGTTAGATAGCGAATAGATAGATAGCTAGGTAGCCAGCTAGCTAGTTAGATAGCAAAGACATAGCATATAGATAGCTATCTAGGTAGCCAGCTAGCTAGTTAGATAGCAAATATATCACAAATAGTTAGCTATCTAGGTAGCTAGCTAGTTAGATAGCGAATAGATAGTGGACACTGTGGACGCACGTGTCTGACGATCTAGTCGCGTATGTGTGCATAACATATTACTAACTCCACTTGGATGACCTTTTTCAACACCTTGTCTCCATTGTGTCTACTCTCCTTGACAGCCACCGAATACATTTAGCCACCGCTCTACAAATCCCCCATTTAGTTGAGCATTCTGCATAATTTTCATGTTTTTATTCATGTTTCCCGGCCGCCGAAATGTGAGCATCGATACGTTACGTCCACCCGCGAAGGGTAATGGCCTTTCAAAAAGCAAAGTATGTATGAAGCACGTGGTTTCGTTTTGTTGAGTGTGCGCATAAAATTGTCCTCAAGAGCACTTATGGAATTCAGATGAAACATTTTCTTGGTGTGAAGATCTCATTTCATTGAAAGTATATGCGTGGCAGAAAATATGGCATCTCTTCTCAAGGCTTTAAAGCACGGGTGTCAAAGTCAAGGCCCGCGGGCCAAATCCGGCCCGCCACATCATTTTTTTTCGGCCCGCGAAAGCAAATCAAACTTGTTAAATTCCACGATGATTGCTAAAATCTGAGCCAAAATTTCATATTTTTGGATGTCAACCACAATAAAAGTCATTATTCTTGACTTCAGATTTGAAAACGAGTTATTCATTAATTTGCTGTGTGCTCTACAGGTAATATTTGAAGGGATTTAAACATTCTAATGGGTTCCCCAAATTCATAACGGCCCTCGAGAGGAAACCATAACTACAAGGTGGCCCGCGGCAAAAAATGACTTTGACACCCCTGCTTTAAAGGACAACCGCCATCACTTTTTTTGTTTCCTAACTGACATCAGAAAAACGTTTTATAGCATCCAAAGCACGCAGTATGATATTTTTTGTCAAATGCAAAACACCAAAAATAAATGACTTCAAGTGTGCTGAAACTGCAAAAAATGGAAACAGGAAGTGGCCAGTTTCAGAAGGTCCCGCCCCCTTGTTCGTGACGTCACGCCAAGACGTCTTGGCTTGCTCGAGGATCAAAACAATGGCTTCCGATTCGGATGATTCGTATGATTCAAATAGTTCTGAAGAGGAAAGCGTACATGTTCGATCGATTAAAGAATTTATTCCGTGTCATTTTGAGGCAATAGGGGGGGAAATGTCGCACCCAAAACAGGCAGAAGATGGCGACAAAGCTCCGTGTGTAATAATACATAGGCTCGATGGTCTCAAAATGTTTGTCACAAAACACAAGGATTCACCATCGCGTTATTTATGTGTTTTGCTTCTAATTTCGCCATCAACACAGATCAACACGAAGTTTTCAGACCAAACAAAGTACCGCAAAATGCATTGACGTGATGATAGGACTGCTGCAATGTGTTCTATCTCAGTCAGGGGCGTTCCTTCAGTGACGTGATGTGAGGACTTGTCACCAACTCAAAAACAAGGCTTCCGGAAAATTCAGTGCGAGTCTTAAAATGTAAAATATAGCTGTTATGCGGTGGAATCTTTGTAAAATACGCTCAGTCTAAGTCATTTGAAGCCATTTTACAAATTATGGACACAACTTGTCCGGAGACGTCGGTTGTCCTTTAACTGTATTTTCTGTGCTTTCAGGAAGGAGTGGAGGTGAGAGTGGCGAGAATCTTCAACACGTTCGGCTCCCGAATGCACATGAACGATGGGAGAGTTGTTAGTAACTTCATCCTGCAGGCTCTCCAGGGGGAACCGCTCACAGTAAGCGCTACCAATCACACGTCTTTTTGTTTGCATCCTACTTGTAGAAAAATACCATAGTGCAAATGTGTTGACTCGTTTCTCTAATTTCTTTTATTTAGTACTTGGGCAAAATTTATTATTCTTATCAACCTTAAACTAAACTCTGCACACTCATTGGTCCTAGGGGGAGAATGATATGATATAGTTGTCATCATAGTTTCAGCAGCATGAAACATTTGATGAGGAACGTAGCCTTCTTCTTTCACCATCTTGAGGAATGATCCCTTGTAGGTGCTTTCTCCGCTATAATTTTATCTAGTTCCTCATCAATTGTGTTCTGTTTAGCTGGGTTGAAAACTTTTTGCATCAAGTGTACAGATGGCTTGTGCGGGTTGTTTGTGGAGTCTGATTGATGGGATATTTTAACCTTGCAGCCTATACTCTGCCTTTGAACGATCAAAGTTGAAACTCTCACTGGCCTCTGCCTGTCTCTTTAATGTTTAAACCACCTCCCCTCCCTGCTGCGTTCTTGACCAATCACGTGGCTTTAAACGAAGACTGGGGGCGGGGAATAGAGGACAAAAACTGTTGGCTGCCATTTTGTTGTTAGAACGGGCTCGTTCGCGAACGACACATCACTCATTGTGGCAGCTCCGCGTGTATCCCGAAAAATAGTTCGTATGCCAAGGTAAAATTTTCATAAATTTAACGTTCGTAAACCGTAAAGTTCGTAAGCCGAGGTGTTCGTAAACTGAGGTATCATTGTAAAGACAAATCCAATCATGTCATGTCATCCAAGAAAGCAAGGATTTGCTTTTATTAGTCTCACAGTGGAGAAATTTACATTTCACAGCAGCAAAGTTATGAAAGGAATGAAAGTATGTGGTTAAGTCAAGCAAGATGATCTATTATCATGGAACAAGCGGATTACAGTTAGTTCCCGTGAAGTTCCGTCCCGAGTGCAACGAACATTCCTGCGTTAGATTAGATCCAAAAGGCATAGAAAGACTCTAAACAGATCTAAACAGCTACAATGTTGTCTTCCTATTTAAGCGAATGGAAAATGCAATTACACCTGATCAAGGCAAACGTAATCAACTGATGTGCGTATAATTTAATGCATTTCCCGACACGGCGAGGCACCCATGTTGCGCCATGCTAATTCATCTCCTGTTGTTGCGCTCTAGATTTATGGCACCGGTTCCCAAACAAGAGCCTTCCAGTACGTAAGGTAAGAATGGAACTTTCTTCTAAAAAATGTAATCCTGTTTTGTATGTTCACCGGGGTGACTCTTTAATATATTTGTCTTGACAAAATTGTATGACGGGTTGGAATTTTAACTCATTCACTGCCATTCCCAAATTTATTTGACAATTGAAAATATGACGTAGAGCTCCATTCCCGAATATGTGTTTTCCGGGGTGCCGATAAAACGCTCGCCATGGCCTCGAGCAATAGTTTCCCTTCCACAAGGGGGCACCATTTCCCCCCCCCCCCCATGTTCATGCTTTTTTTCAAGCTTAAAGCACTATATAAACCAATATGTATGTATAGCATTATATTTTGGACATGTGCCCTTATTTCAAGCTCAAAAAACTCCAGACTCATATAATTTAGAAATTAACCCTTTTTTTCTGATGAAAGAATAGAGCCTAAGGTTTGTAACACAGCAGTGAATATTTATTTAGGCGTAAAACTCAATATTCTGTGGGTCCTGGAATTTGAGTGACAATGACACCGGAGTGGACACATGTCTGGCAGTGAATGAGTTAAACTCCAACCATAAGCATGTTTTTGACTTGAGACGTTACCCTGAAAAAGCCGGTTTCATTATTGGATTCCGCCCAAGATCACCATCAAAGTTCTTGCTCTTGTCCTAATTAAGCAATGTGGACAGAAACCGTTGAACAAGCATGCCGTAGAGAGTGACTACATCCTGCACATTTTACCCCATTGTGGAATTTTTAAAGGACAACCGACGTCACTTTTTTGTTTCTTAACTGACATCAGAAAAACGTTTTATAGCATCTAAAATACCCAAAACACGCAGTATGGTGTTTTTATTCAAATGCAAAACACCAATAAAAATGACTTCAAGTGTCGAAAATTAGCAAAAAATTGACCTGCGAATTGGTTGGGCATTTTCAGAAAGTCCCGCCCCCAGTTCGTGACGTCACGCCAAGACGTCTTGCATTGCTGGAGAATCAAAACAATGGATTCAGATTCGGAGAATATGCTTTCTTGTTACACATCCAGTTATGAATATGATTCAAATAGTTCTGAAGAGGAAAGCATACATGTTTGCAATCGATTAAAGAATTTATTCCATGCCATTTTGAGGCAACATTGGGGGGGAAATCGATCACCAGAAGAGGCACAAAATGGCGACCTCCTGTGGCCACCTCCGTTTCCACAGGGTGATAAATTCCTTATATGGAGCTTGGACACCCTCTTCTGTCGGCTTTTGGCTGCAACATGGTTTTCAGACCAAACATGTACAGCAAAATACATTGACGTGATGGAAGGACTGCTACAATGTGTCTTTTTTTTTCGGTTAGGGGCATTTGTAAATTAATTTTAATGTATGATTGGAATTCCAGTGATCTGGTTAACGGCATGGTGTTGTTGATGAACAGTAACATCAGCAGTCCGGTCAATCTGGTGAGTTCCTCTTCCTTAGCACGCTCGCTGCATTTGACATGAAAACTGTAGCGCAACAACGCCCAAATGTGTTTTCACTCTGCAGGGGAACCCAGAGGAGCACACCATACTGAAATTTGCTCAGCTCATCAAAAGTCTAGTCGGTAAGGATGCATGATGGATCGATATTAGTCATAGGATGTCTCCGGGACCGCTATCTCACTGCCAGTCTGTCTCACCTTTTCTCCCTCCGCATTAAGATGCGCTTTGTGTAGGAAAAGGATGAAGTCCTTGAAGGTTTAAAGTTGGCGACTGTTCAAATAATACGACACACATCAATATGATGTGGGTTGCTGCACTGCAAAGGCACAGAGGAAAGGAAAGAAAGAAGTAGAAAAAAATATAGGGTAGGCACTGTATTATAAGGCACATAGTATAGAAGGGACAATCGTGGCTGAGGTCACGTGATGCATCCACTAGATGGAGATATGTTAAAGGGAATACAATACAATACAGCTTAAATGATGCATCCAGTAGATGGAGATATGCTAAAGGGAATACAATAAAATACAGCTTAATTGGTGTATCCACTAGATGGAGATATGTTAAAGGGAATACAATACAATACAGCTTAAATGATGCATCCAGTAGATGGAGATATGCTAAAGGGAATACAATAAAATACAGCTTAATTGGTGTATCCACTAGAGGGAGCTATGCTAAGGGAATATAATGATAATGATACATTTCATTTGTAAGCGCCTTTCAAAACTCTCAAGGACACTTTACAGTTACGGGATTTTTTTGTGTGTGCGGGTGAGCCTTAATGAATGCATCGACCAGATCGAGCTATGCTAAAGGGAATACAATACAATATAGCTTCATTGATGCATCCACAAGATGCAGCTATGCTAAAGGGAATACAATACAGCCTAAGTTTTGTGACGCTTTAGCAAAGCGCTTTACACATCATTAAAAATACGACATTCGGGAAATCTGAATATTGATCCACATATATGGTGCATCGTACACTGTTAGCTTGAGAGAAAATTGAATGCTTTTAGTCCATGTTGTCCGGAAAATACGTTAGCTATATAAAACAAACGCCTGGCAAATGACAGCACCAGATGCTATGTATGGTGCCCGTTTCCTAAGAACGGCAGCTCAATTACCATCTCCTCTACGGTTTTGCTGTGGAAGTGCACTGGGACTGAAGCATTTGCAACAGCCTGTGATAATGGTACTCTGCAATTAAAGGAGAATTCAAATCCCCAAATGTTCCTCTCTGGCTCACTTGCGCCGTTTGAATCCACGGATTGATTCAATTGCGGGTGGGTTGCCATCTGTTCAAGAGTTTATTGAACTCACATTTGGCTCATCTTGAGTCGTGTAAATCTGGTTTGAATGCAAATTCACCAAAAAAAGCAGCGCAGAAAACGTGTTCTGTCATTTTTTTTAGTAAATCCAAGACACATAGGCCAGTGGTTGTTAACCTTGCGATAGGTACCAAAGCAAAAAACTTTATATGCACATGCACTGAATCCTTCATTAGTGAATAATTGAAATATGATTTGAAGACTGATGGGGAATAAGAAGTTAATCATATTTAAAAGTTTCATGCTGTTGTATGCGTAGTCGACATGTGTGACTCGAATACACAATTGAAGCACATGCAACCTGGGGTCAATCTGAGGTCAACAGACACAGCTTGTGTTAAACTGTCATCTAGGAGATATGACCTTGGACAGAATTTAGGACTTGGGAAACTACTTTATCACAGAAGTAATTTACGACTTGAAACTCCTTCACAGGAAGAGCTCATTAGCCAGGTTACAAATTTATCAGTTCATGGAAGAGACAATGTTTTATTGCTCACAGCTGTTCGTGCTTAGAACTCAAGAGGTGTGGTATTCTAATCAAGAAAACTATGTTTTACTAATGTATCACTTTAATTGGCATATACTCTCAATAAATAGCTTGGCTGAGGGCTGCAGAATTCAGACGTCTGTCATGAATGGCTACGTCTCCTGCCGGCAGTAAAAGACAATCTTTCTGGGTTCGAGCCTTTGTTTACAGTGTCTGATCGAACATCTCTGACAAAGACATTGAATTAATCAACAATCGTTATTATTAATATTTTTCTTTTTAATTATTCATTCCAGTCATTTCATGTCCATTTTGTCCACTTCCACAGTGAGCAAAAGTCAAATCCAGTTCCTTCCTGAGGCCCAGGATGATCC
The DNA here is from genome assembly GCF_051943395.1 of Hippocampus bargibanti. Lineage (NCBI taxonomy): Eukaryota > Metazoa > Chordata > Actinopteri > Syngnathiformes > Syngnathidae > Hippocampus > Hippocampus bargibanti. The sequence goes on from NC_142741.1 coordinate 24,692,055, forward strand.
ACAAAGGCGGAAGCCGGACATCCAAAAAGCAAAGATGCTGCTCGCCTGGGAGCCAGTGGTATGACGATTTATCAATATACACCATCAGCGCCGCATGAGCCGAATCCACAGTACTTAGCGTAGCATGTTATCATGACACGTGGCAGGTAGGTCTAACACAAACCCTGTAAAGAAGTGTACAGGCACAAAATGGCGGCGCAGATACTGGATACTGTTAAGAACCATGACTCAAAATAATTCTCAGCAACTCGGTTACTTTGTTCTCTCCATCTTTTTTTTTTGTCCTTCCGTGATGTCATAAAAGCTACAGATCCACACTGCTTATGAGCCAGTGTCCAAATGATATCTGGCACCTTTCAAACTGGGCCACATAATTGAAGCATCTGGCAGGTTGCTATAGCAACACTGTTAGCACATAGACATCAACCAGCGCTTGTCGTTTGACCATTAAAGCCACATAATTGGTCAAGAACGCAGCGGTGAGGGAGGAGGGGCTGATACATTAAAGAGACAGGCAGACGACAGGGAGAGAGTAATAAAATGGATAGAAAACAATTTGGACTCGTTTCAACTTTGATAGTTCAAGTGTAGACTGCAAGGTTAAAATATCCCGTCAATCAGGTTCCACAAATAACCCGCAGAAGCCATCTGTACACTTGATGCAAAAAGCTATCAACCCAGCTAAACAGAACACAATTGATGAGGAACAAGGTAAAATTATCGCAGAGAAATCACCTACAAGGGATCATTCCTCAAGATGGTGAAAGAAGAAGGCTACGTTCCTCAAGTGTTTAATGCTGATGAAACCGGCCACTCCATTCCCTCAACGACCATCGCAAAGGTAAATAAAACCACTTTGTCATACAGTACAGTTTATTTATTTAATTATAATACCACAGCACATTTATTATACATAAAATAAGGTATATTGTGTGTAGTTTTAAGAATATTATAAAGTAGAAAATTATGTTTTATGGGGACCTGGGGACGGATTAATCTCATTTTAATGGTTTCCTATGGGAAATTAATTTTTGGGATACACACTTTTCACTTTACACACTCTGTCTGGGAACCAATTAAGTTTGTAATCCAAGGTATCGCTGTATTTTGAATAGTTGTTTTAATAATTTTACATTTGGGTTGGATTGCATGACGATGTTTGTGTGTTGACAGGTGCCCCTGGAGGAAGGCCTGAAGAAAACCATCCAGTACTTCAGCAGAGAACTGGAGCACCAGGCCAACAACCAGTATATCCCCAAACCCAAAGCGGCCCGCATGAAGAAAGGCCGACCCCCACACATTTAAGCAGCGGAAGCCATTTTTGACACACGTGCAGAGTTGCATTCTGGGATATTTATTGCGAGAAGACTTTTGATTGTGGCCTTCATAAGGAGTTTGCAAATTGCACTGTGAGGCCTCCCTCGCCTGAGCTTTTTTAGATTGTACAAGCAAATGACTGTATTTAAAACGGCCTCGTTGGTTGTCATTTGTCTATCGTATTTTTTTTTTTGTCATTTTTTTCAGCTATTTAAAAAGTAACATTTATGAAGTGCTTTTGATCAAAGATAAGCCATTCTCCTTGTCTCCTGACGAAGAAAATAAAAATGTCACTGTGACACCGGGCTTCACTTTGGGCAACATCGCACATCAGGATTCTCATGAGTTGAGAATTATTTTAATAAAAGATTTACAATTACGCAGGATGGTATGAGAACATGCGGTTTGTGAGCCGAAAAAACGACCATGTATAGTAAGGCGTTTTTTTGCTGAAAAAACAACCATGTATAGTAAGGCGTTTTTAGACAAAATAAACGACCATGTATAGTGAGACGTTTTTGAGCCGAAAAAATGACTATGTATAGTAAGACGTTTTTGAGCTGAAAAAACGACCATGTATAGTAAAGCGTTTTTTGCTTAAAAAAACAACCATGTATAGTAAGGGGTTTGTAGTCAAAATAAATGACCATTTATAGTAAGGCGTTTTTGAGCCGAAAAAACGACCATGTATAGTAAGGCGTTTTTTGCTGAAAAAAACGACCATGTATAGTAAGGCATTTATAGACAAAATAAACGACCATGTATAGTGAGGCGTTTTTGAGCCGAAAACATGACCATGTATAATAAGTCGTTTTTGAGCCAAAAAAACGACCATGTATAGTAAGGCGTTTTTAGACCAAAAAAACGACCATGTATAGTAAGGCGTTTTTGATTAAAAAAAACGACCATGTATAGTAAGGCGTTTTTGAGCCGAAAAAAAACGACCATGTATAGTAAGGCGTTTTTTTGCTGAAAAAACGACCATGTATAGTAAGGCGTTTTTTGGTTGTAAAAAAATGACCATGTATAGTAAGGCGTTTTTGAGCAGAAAAAATGACCATCTATAGTAAGGCGTTTTTTGCTGAAAAAAAACGACCATGTATAGTAAGGTGTTTTTGAGCCGAAAAAACCGACCATGTATAGTAAGCCGTTTTTGAACCGAAAAAAACGACCATGTATATAGTAAGGCGTTTTTTGCTGAAAAAAAACCACCATGTATAGTAAGGCGTTTTTGAGTCGAAAAAATGACCATGTATAGTAAGGCGTTTTTTGGTTGTAAAAAAATGACCATGTATAGTAAGGCGTTTTTTGCTGAAAAAAAACGACCATGTATAGTAAGCCGTTTTTGAACCGAAAAAAACGACCATGTATAGTAAGCCGTTTTTGAACCGAAAAAAACGACCATAAGGTGTTTTTGAGCCGTAAAAAACGACGATTTATAGTAAGGCATTTTTCGCCCCTTAGACGTTCTTTACCCGAAAAATGGGATACGCGGGATTCGAACCCTGCACCTCTGCATTGGTAAACTACAGGACTAACCATTTGCCCATTAAGGTACCTTTGTTTCAGAGGTAAAGGTAAAATTGTGAGTTTTCTTTACCTGAAAATAAGCGACTCTGTCATAAGGCGTTTTTGAGCCGAAAAAAACGACAATGTATAGTAAGCCGTTTTTGAGCCGGAAAAACGACCATGTATAGTAAGGCGTTTTTGAGCCAAAAAAACGACGATGTATAGTAGGGTGTTTTTGAGCCAAAAAAACGACCATGTATAATAAGGCGTTTTTTGGTTGTAAAAAATGACCATGTATAGTAAGCCGTTTTTGAGCCGAAAAAACGACCATGTATAGTAAGGCGTTTTTTGGTTGTAAAAAATGACCATGTATATTAAGGCGTTTTTTGGTTGTAAAAAATGACCATGTATAGTATTTTTAGCTGAAAAAAACGACCATGTATATAGTAAGGCGTTTTTTGGTTGTAAAAAATGACCATGTATAGTAAGGCGTTTTTGAGCCGAAAAAAACGACCATGTATAGTAAGGCGTTTTTAGACAAAATAAATGACCATTTATAGTAAGGCGTTTTTGAACCGAAAAAAAACGACCATGTATAGTAAGGCATTTTTTGCTGAAAAAAACACCATGTATAGTAAGGGGTTTTTAGCCGAAATAAACGACCATGGTGTAAGGCGTTTTTTGCTGAAAAAAACGACCATGTATATAGTAAGGCGTTTTTGAGCCAAAAAACGACAATGTATAGTAAGGCGTTTTTGAGCCGAAAAAACGACCATGTATAGTAAGGCGTTTTTGAGCCGAAAAAACGACCATGTATAGTAAGGCGTTTTTGAGCCGAAAAAACGACCATGTATAGTAAAGCGTTTTTTGCTGAAAAAAACGACCATGTATAGTAAGGCGTTTTTGAGCCGAAAAAACAACCATGTATAGTAAGGCGTTTTTTTGCTGAAAAAAACGACCATGTATATAGTAAGGCGTTTTTTGGTTGTAAAAAATGACCATGTATAGTAAGGCGTTTTTGAGCCGAAAAAAACGACCATGTATAGTAAGGCGTTTTTAGACAAAATAAATGACCATTTATAGTAAGGCGTTTTTGAGCCGAAAAAAAACGACCATGTATAGTAAGGCATTTTTTGCCGAAAAAAACGACCATGTATAGTAAGGCGTTTTTAGCCGAAATAAACGACCATGTATAGTAAGGCGTTTTTAGCCGAAAAAAAAAAACGACCATGTATAGTAAGGCGTTTTTGAGCCGAAAAAAACGACCATGTATATAGTAAGCCGTTTTTGAGCCAAAAAAACGACGATGTATAGTAAGACGTTTTTGAGCCGAAAAAACAACCATGTATAGTAAGGCGTTTTTTGCTGAAAAAAAAAAACGACCATGTATAGTAAGGCGTTTTTTGGTTGTAAAAAATGACCATGTATAGTAAGACGTTTTTTGGTTGTAAAAAACGACCATGTATAGTAAGGCGTTTTTGAGCCGAAAAAACGACCATGTATAGTAAGGCGTTTTTTGCTGAAAAAAAACGACCATGTATATATAGTAAGGCGTTTTTGAGCCAAAAAAACGACGATGTATAGTAAGGCGTTTTTGAGCCAAAAAAACGACGATGTATAGTAAGGCGTTTTTGAGCCGAAAAAACAACCATGTATAGTAAGGCGTTTTTTGCTGAAAAAAAACGACCATGTATAGTAAGACGTTTTTTGGTTGTAAAAAATGACCATGTATAGTAAGGCGTTTTTTGGTTGTAAAAAATGACCATGTATAGTAAGGCTTTTTTAGCTAAAAAGAAAAACGACCATGTATATAGTAAGGCGTTTTTTGGTTGTAAAAAATGACCATGTATAGTAAGGCGTTTTTGAGCCGAAAAAAGTGACCATGTATAGTGAGGCGTTTTTTTGCTGAAAAAAACAACCATGTATAGTAAGGCGTTATTAGACGAAATAATCGACCAAGAATAGTAAGGCGTTTTTGAGCCGAAAAAATGACCATGTGTAGTAAGGCGTTTTTTGGTTGTAAAAAAATGACCATGAATAGTAAGGCGTTTTTTGCTGAAAAAAACGACGATGTATAGTAAGGCGTTTTTTGCTGAAAAAAACGACGATGTATAGTAAGGCGTTTTTGAGCCAAAAAACGACGATGTATAGTAAGGCGTTTTTGAGCCGAAAAAACGACCATATATAGTAAGGCGTTTTTGAGCCGAAAAAACGACCATGTATAGTAAGGCGTTTTTTGGTTGTAAAAAATCACCATGTATTGTAAGGCGTTTTTGAGCCAAAAAAAACGACCATGTATAGTAAGGCGTTTTTTCCTAAAAAAAATTACCATGTATAGTAAGGCGTTTTTAGACGAAATAAACGACCATGAATAGTAAGGCGTTTTTTATATAATATAAACCGACCATGTATAGTAAGCCGTTTTTTGGTTGTAAAAAAATGACCATGAATAGTAAGGCGTTTTTTGCTGAAAAAAACGACCATGTATAGTAAGGCGTTTTTAGATGAAATAAACGACCATGGCGTTTTTGAGCCGGAAAAATGACCATGTACAGTAAGGCGTTTTTTCCTAAAAAAAACCGACCATGTATAGTAAGCCGTTTTTAGACTGACTTAAACTAGCTAGCTAGCTATTTGCTGTCTATTAGCTATCTAACTAACTAGCTGGCTATCTAGCTAGATATTTATTTGCTGTCTATTAGCTATCTAACTATCTAGCTGGCTATCTATTTACTGTCTATTAGCTATCTAACTAACTAGCTGGCTAGCTAGCTAACTATCTATTTGTCTTCTATTAGCTAACTATCTAGCCAGCTACCTATTTGCTGTCTATTAGCTATCTGACTAGCTGGCCATCTAGCTAGCTATCTATTTGCTGTCTAGTAGCTATCTAACTAACTAGCTGCATATCTATCTATTTGCTGCATTAGCTATCTAACTAACTAGCTGGCTATCTAGCTATCTCTATTTGCTGTCTATTAGCCATCTAACTAGCTGTCTATTTAACTAGCTATATATTTGCTGTCTATACACTATCTAACTAACTAGCTGGCTAGCTAGCTCTATATTTGTTGTCTATTAGCTATCTAACTGGCTAGCTACCTAGCTAACTATCTATTAGCTATCTAACTAACTAGCTAGCTAGCTATCTATTTGCTGTCTATTAGCTATCTAACTAACTAGCTAGCTAGATAGCTATCTATTTAATGTCTATTAGCTAGCTAGCTATCTAGCTGGCTAGTGAAAAGCAGGATTTTCACAGAGAGCTCACTTGTACTTTGGCTTTATTTGTGAGTAGAACAGAGAAAGGCAGGAGAAAGCTGCTTTGCATGTTAAAAAAAAAAACAATCTGCATAGAAACTTTTTTACCCTCTCAGGTGCGCGTGCAAGCTGCTAATAATAGTCATAGTTGACATTGGCGCCGTGTCGGTATGAGTTTGGGTCACGCGGGCCAATGGGCGCGTTCTCATCGTAGTGATGTTGACGTCCGTGGTCGTTGGAGCGTGCAAAGTCCATCCAGTAGGAAAGATCTGTCTCCAACCTCTGGCCAGAGAGAAACAGTAGAGGCGGCGGGAGAGTTAAAAGCGGCCTTCAGAAAAATCAGCCAGCAGGAAAACATGCTAGGTGAAAAGGCCAACGGCTTGACAGCGTTCACCTTTCAGGAACATGACGACAAAGGTCATTCGTGAAAGCAGTCATTGCGGGAGACGCTTGTCAAAGTCTTAAAAGGACAACCGACACCATTTTGAGGCAACATTAGGGGCAAATGTGTCACCAAAAAAGAGGCAGAAAATGGCGACCAAGCTCCGTGTGAGGAATTCCACAGGCTGATAAATTCTTTCCATGGAGCTTGGTTGCCCTCTTCTGGCTCTTTTTGGTGCAACATGACATTTTCAGACCAAACAAGCGCATCAAAATGCATTGACATGATGGTAAGACTGCTACAATGTCTCCTTTTTTCGATCAGGGGCGTTCCTTCAGTGACGTATGGTGAGGACTCGTCACCAACTCAAAAACAAGACTTCCTGAATATTCAGCGCGAGTCTTAAAAGGTAAAATAGAGCTATATGCGGTGGAATCTTTGTAAAATACGCTCAGTAAAAGTCATTTGAAGCCATTTTACAAATTATGGACACAACTTGTCCGGAGACAAACGTTTTATAGCAAATAGACAAGAGTGATTGGAATTGCGGCTATTTTCAGAGAGCCGGTTCTTTTGGCTCGGCTCACTAAAAAGATCCGGCTCTTTTGGCTCCCAAATGGCTCCTGAGTTTTTTTTTTTGTTTTTTTTTTGTTGCTTAAATTAATTAGCAAAAAATCCCGTAAAACTATGTGACAAACGAATTAGTCATGTAAAAAATACACTATTAAATATTTTTATTTACACGGCTTGATTTATGTGTGCACAGAGAGCATCCACAAACTTTCACTTTCCCTGTGATTACTCTGGTCTAATGATCAGCTGTCACTAATTTGCTTTTCATATTAATAATGCTATCATACCAACTAGTAAAAAATATCATAATTGAATAATAATAACAGCATAATGTAATAACATTTGTCCACCTGTCTACCCTAAGCACTCCCCCTACACACACACATTCTCCTCACTGCTGCATATGTCTGTAATTCTGCCCTCCGTCCTCTACCACGGATATCGACCAATCACTAGCGGCTTTAACCCAAGACCGGGGGCGGGGAATAGAGGACAAAAAAAGTCGGCTCCCATTTCCGGCTCCTTGGTGGGAACCGGCTCTCTTTCGTTCATTTCAGAGATCCGGCTCGTTCGCGAACGACACATCGCTAACAGACACATGATGGCGGCTTTTTGCTTTTGTGCCTGCACGTCAATCAACCAAACTGGCATCCATCCATCTGTCATTCTACTTGTGATCGAGCTTGTGAGAGACTTAATAAAACCTTATATAAGCGGCTTTCAGTCGTTATAGACTTGCCAGCTAGAGGAACGTGCAGCAAAACTGATAGCGACGCTAAGTGTCACTGCATTAGCATTTTAAGTGCCACCGCCAAGAGAGTGAAAATGTCACAGACTGCACACATGTGTGACAAATCACCTTTTGCATGCTAATCGTGTACTCCATCCAGCGCGTTACGTGCCAGAGATTTTTTTTGTATGTAATTATTTTACTCGCTACGTTTCTTGGTGAAATACAATGAATATAATCATTTCTGTATGTTCCTGTAGCGTTCCCAGGTGCCTTCACGGACACTATGTGATATTTAAGCACGCTCTTTGATGATCATAAACAATCGTAAATACGAGTAAGCAACTCACCGCCTCGTCGTAGCCCATGGACATAAACTGCATAATCCATTGCTGCACGTCAGGTCTGCTGCGATCCCAAATGTTCCTCTTGGTTCGGCTCAGTTTTGCCAAAAATTCCTGCGCTTTTGAAGGAGACACGGCGACGGTGGCCTTTAAGGGATCAGCCGGAGGAGCGACTACTGCCACTACAGTGGCACAAAAAAAAAAACCAATAATTATTGTAAATAATATTTACAATTGAATTACAATTATACAATTGAATAATAATTTATTATTCAATTTTAATTTTAAATATGTAATTAATGTGTCATGTGATTTTGTGTGTGTTGAGACTTACCATCTCTCTTTCTCATGATTTTAAAGAGCTTCTTGGCATCACCTGACCTCACTTCTATTAAGGCAAAAGACAACTCACATTACACCACATTTTTTGGATGTACAGTGCTACCTTGGCTTACAAACTTAATCGGTTCCCAGCCAGAGTGTGTAAGGCAAAAAGTGTGTATCTCAAAAAATAATTTCCCATAGGAAACCATTAAAATGAGAATAATCCGTTCCCAGTTCCCCATAAAACATAATTTTCGAATAAATAAGCCTTAAAACTACACAAAATATACCTTATTTTATGTATAATAAATGTGCTATGGTATTACAATTAAAGAAATAAATTGTACTGACGTACTTGTCGTTTTATTTACCTTTGTGATGGTCGTTGATGGCTTGATGGATTGGAGTGACCGGTTTCATCAGCATTAAACACTTGATGAGGAACGAAGCCTTCTTCTTTCACCATCTTGAGGAATGATCCCTTGTAGGTGCTTTCTCTGCGATAATTTTATCTAGTTCCTCATTAATTGTCTTCTGTTTAGCTGGGTTCATAGCTTTTTGCATCAAGTGTGCAGATGGCTTGTGCGGGTTATTTGTGGAGCCTAATTGCTGGGCTATTTTAACCTTGCAGTCTACACTCTGCTTGATGGGCTATTTTAACCTTGCAGTCTACACCCTGCCTTTGAACTATCAACGTTGAAACGAGTCCAAATTTCACAGTTTTCTATCCATTTTATCACTCTCTCTCTCTCTGTCGTCTGCCTGTCTCATTAATGTTTAACCCCCGCACTGCTTTCTTGACCAATCACGTGGCTTTAACCGAAGACTGGGGGCGGGGAATAGTCGGCTGCAATATTTCTTTTTTTGGAGAACGGTTAGGTATCCATAAAACATAATTATCTACTTTCTAATTTTCTTAAAAAAAGAAATAAACTGTACTATATAATAAAGTAAACGTTTGTAAACTGAAAAGTTCGTAAGCCAAGGGGTTCGTAAACCGAGGTATCACTGTACGTTGTTGGACCCCTCTGAAGCGCAGATCACCTCATTCCACCCCACCCCCACTGAATGACTTTTAGGAAGGGCTCCCCTTTCATAAGCCTTTTTCCGCCTGAAGCGCTACATTCTTGAACGAGGGGTGAAAAAATGCATTTCGTTTTCTCTTGTGTATTTAATAACATATTTTGAATGTGCAGTTTGAATGAGCTTGGCCTCCCCCCCCCCCACAAGAGTCACTTTTTCCACTCTTCTTTTTCCTTTGTTCCTCGAGGGGATTTCTTTGTGGCATCTGGAGAATCCATTTTAAAGGACAACCGACACCTCCGAACAAGTTGCGTCCATAATTTGTAAAATCACCTCAAATGACTTAAACTGAGCGTATTTTACAAAGATTCCACGGCATATAGCTATATTTTACGTTTTAAGACTAGCGCAGAATATTCAGGAAGTCTTGTTTTCGAGTTGGTGACCATTCCTGACGTGACGTCACTGAAGGAACGCCCCTGACCGAGAAAGTGACACACAATGCATTTTGCGGTACTTTGGTCTGAAAGCACCGTGTTGATCCGTGTTGATGGCGAAATTAGAAGGAAAAACACATAAATAACGCGATGATGAATTGTGTGTCGCACCAAGACTACCAATTGCTGCAAAACGCATAAAGACGGTGTTAAATTGACACAAATTCTTGCTTTGTGTGCCATCTTGTGCATTTTCTGGGACGCTACATTGGAGTCCAGACGGCTCGAATTGATACGGAAGGACTTCTTTTATTGATTGCAAACATGTATGCTTTCCTCTTCAGAACTATTTGAATCATATTCATAACTGGATGAGTAACAAGAAAGCATCTTCTCCCAATCTGAAGCCATTGTTTTGATTCTGGAGCAAGGCAGTGTGTGACCAATAGTGACGTCACGAATAAGGGGGCGGGACTTTCTGAAAATCCTCATTTCCGAAGTCATTTTGTGACACTTTATTGTTGTTTTGCATTTGATTAAAAATATCAGCCTGCGTGTTTTGGGTATTTTAGATGCTATAAAACGTTTTTTTCTGATGTCAGTTAGCAAACAAAAAAATGGTGTCGCTTGTCCTTCCCTGGTGCATTCAATGTAACATTTTGAGAGTTTAAAAAAAGCCCCGCTTAAAAAAACAAAATACAAGAAAGAAGTAATGCACTACCCACCGAAATTTGATGCCGTTCCTGTTCTTAATTATCGTGCTGACACGAGAGAAGAATGCTGAGCATTTTTTTGGCTTTTATTTTGACGTCGTTTAAGAACAAGAAAAACAAACTTTATTCGTCTCGTCACGTATACAAACGGGAAACATGCGCACATTTCAGTCTAGTACATGACGCAAATGCCATCTATGGCTCTTGAAGTGAAAAAGCCGACGGAAATATAACAGAAAATAAAGTTAGGATTTACCTGAAAGCACCAAGAAGATCATCAGTGCTGCAAAGCACAAGACCTTCAACAGCTGGGATGCCATCTTTTTCACTCCCCTCCTCATGCAAGAGACGAAAAAGTTCTGCACGAAAAGCTGAGCTGGCAGGCAACAACTGCGCTTTGAGAACCGCAGGCGAGAGCAGGAGCGCTTCCACACTCACTCGCTGACTTTTCCAAGTGAGAAAGCGGCCCGTGGCGCTGGAATGTCGCTCGTGGAAATAAGACTCCAGCTGGAACTCTTGTTTGATGCCTCGGGTTTATTTTCCGGCAGGAGTGAAAAGGAAGGGGGAATCTTTCTCCTACTTGGTTTGTTTTGTTTCCTGTTAGATACATTCAGTCAGTAAGACTTATTGATAGGAGGGTGTTTAATGTCGTGAAAAATGTGAAACTATCCTTTGATGAACTAAAAAAGTAATTAATCCTTAGGGCCGAGTGTAACGCTACCCCAAATCTGCTAACCGCTAATCTCAACGCTAACTCAGACCCGAACCAATAATCTTAACTATAATGTATGTATCTGGCGCCAATATCGACCGGATATCGACCAATCACGTGCGGCTTTAACCGAAGAGCGGGGGGCGGGGAATAGAGGACGAAAAAAGTCGGCTCCCATTTCCGGCTCTCTTTGTTCACTTCAGAGATCCGGCTCTAAGAACCGGCTCGTTCGCGAACGGCACATCACTAACTCAGTCTTGGTGGATTTTAAATATAGAATCAGATAAAGTCAAAGTCAGCTTTATTGTCAAATATGCTAATATGTATCAGGTTAATTCAAGCTCTTAATGTTTCAGATTGTGATCAGCGAATGAGCCTACAGTGTATTTTGTTCATGTGCCTTCAGTGAGATGTGCTAACTGGAATGTATGTGCCTGTTGAATAGAGTCTTTATGTGTGAGCAGGTAGAAGTGGAATGCTGGAAGGAGCCACATGTTTGCAGACGTTCTGCAAGAAAGGTCAAGTCAGCAAATAGTTTGGACAGATGAATGGAACAGTTTCCTGTAAGCCTTAAAACGACACAAAATATACCTTATTTTATTTATAATACAGTAAAGTCTCGTTATATCGATATCGGATATATCGATAGTCCCGGTTATATCGATACTATTTCCATGCACGCACGGAGAAAATTACATGCAAACAGGGTCGGATATATCGATAGTCCCGGTTATATCGATATTTTTTCGGACTCCCTTGAATATCGATATAACGAGACTTTACTGTAAATGTTGTATTGTATTTTAATTAAAAAAATAAACTGTACTGTGTAATAAAATCATTTTATTTACTACCTTTGTGATGGTCGTTAATGGCTTGATGGAATGGAGTGGGAGGAGGAGGGAGTTACTGTTTGGAAGGAGAGTCACCTTCCATAAGGACTGTCCCCTGCTAGCTGTTTTTCATTAAATCAACAGACGTTTTTCAACCTCTTCTATTGCCTGAGACCGTTGCTTAGACAACACGGAAACACCCTTAGCCACACGTAGCAAGGGTCCACTTAGCATACTGGTACTGGGAAGCTAAGTCACACAAACGCACACCTTCTTTTGCTTGACCGTAATTTTCTTTTGTGTCCTCTTCGGTTTAACACTAGCATGCGGTGGGGTTTTTTTTTTTTCGGTCCTAAAAGTATCCACTCGATAACAAACCACGTCTGCACTGAGTGCACTCAAAGAAAGTTGGTGTGGAAAACTAGTCCGCCAGCCATTGTGGCGCTCCGTGTGTTTCCTGAAAACTAGTTCATATACCAAGATTATATTCTCGTGAATTTAATGTTCGTTAAGCGAATAGTTCGTAACTTAAAGCTTTCGTGAGCTGAGGTATCACCGTAATTCAATTTCGACACTCATGACATTATATATACAGTAAAGTCTCGTTATATCGATATTCAATGGAGTCCGAAAAAATATCGATATAACCGGGACTATCGATATATCCGACCCTGTTTGCATGTAATTTTCTCCGTGCGTGCATAGAAATAGTATCGATATAACCGGGACTATCGATATATCCGATATCGATATAACGAGACTTTACTGTATATATTTTTTTAAAAATCAGACCCTCAGTTTGAATAGTTGTCAAAACAAAACAATTTATTGGAACAATCGGCATCACGTTGTTGGTGATACAGTACCGTAGTTGGATGGCTGAGCGCTTGGTGTCATAGTTTGGAAATATATACATACAGTGGAGACAAGAATTAAATAACAATGCTCATTAACATTCAGGTAGATCCTATACAATTAAAGACAAAGAAAGAAAATAAATCAACCTTCAACATTTCCATCGGTAAACAAACCAAACAGATGGAACCACATGTATATTCGTGTGTGTGTGTTTGTATGACTAGTCTTGTGAGGACCACTACCATTTTATAACTAATGTAGTGAGGACATTTTCGACAAGTGAGGACCTTTTGGCTGGGCCTCACAAGTTTTTCATTCTAAAGGCTTCTAGAGGGTCTATATATGCATCTGTTAAAGTTTCAGAAAGGTCCCCACAAATCCACCCAAAAATGATTTTGTGCTGTGTATTTTCATTTCACTTGGATACACACACTTTTTACTCACTGTGTGTGTTTATGTGTGTGTGCGTGGTTAATGAGAGGAAAAAGTTCATACCACAAAAAGTAAAATGATATTTTAAGCAAATTCACTACAGGGGTGAGGACTTTGAATCTACCCATTCAGAGTCCTCACCCCTGCTATTATTTCAGTTTCGACTCCACTTTATTGCTTTGTTTTTAAAGAAGTTCAAGTGGGAAATGGGCTGACATTTAGTCTTCAAATGTAACACTAGTTCTACTCTGAACTTATCGGCAACGGTGGTCCTCACTCCTTATCTGGAGTTATCCCAAAACCATTGAAACAGGAATGTGTGTGCGCGCGTGTGTGTGTATGTGTGTTTGGTAGGACTTGACAGGTTGCCTTCATGAACGATGGGATTATTTTCGTCTGCGCGGAATCAAATAAAGTAACATTTGTTTGTGTTACTGGGACGCTAAGGAGACAAACATTTGGCACACCAACATTTTGGCAATAGTTTGTTGTTGCGTGGCGTTAGAGACTATTTGAATCATATTCATAACTGGATGAGTAACAGTCTGAAGCCATTGTTTTGATTCGAGAGCAAGGCAAGACGTCCTGGCGTGACATCACCAACAAAGGGGCGGGACCTTCTGAAACTCGCCATTTCCGGGGTCATTTTGGGACATTTTAACTCATTTTTATTGGTGTTTTGCATTTGACTAAAAATATCAGCCTGCGTGTTTTTGTGTATTTTAGATGCTCTAAAACGTTCTATTGTCAGTTAGGAAACACAAAAAAATGTGTCGGTTGTCCTTTAATCAAGTCATTGCCACCGCTGAAGAAGAACTCAAACGAAAGAAGAATGAAAACAGAGGAAGAAGAACAAAACAAAAAAAAATGAAATAAAACAATCGCTAGTTGTCATCTTTTTCAAGTAAGTTTAACAGCAATGGCGTTAAGTCGTATTTGAATGAGACATAGGACATTACAGACTTAAGACTACCCCCTCGCCCCACCCCCAAACACCCGGAAAAAGGGGCGTGAAGGCTTTCAGTGCTCACCTGCTGAGTGGCAAATAAGTAAGGAAGCTTCACCCGATGGCCACCGGGGGGCGACAGAGATCGTGGTTGGAGTGTTGATGCCGCCAAAGGGAATCCAGATAAGGCTCGATTCATAAGACAGTCGTGTGGTATCAATGTGTTCCATCCAGTGTGTGTGTGTGTGTGTGCGTGTGTGTGTGTGTGTGTGTGTGTGTGTGTGTGTGTGTGTGTGTGTGTGTGTGTGTGTGTGTGTGTGTGTGTGTGTGTATATTTCAGAGCAGTGCTTTGACCAGGTACAGCCTGTCACCCTGCTCGCTGGTGAAGATGGGGGCTTTCTTGTAGTGTTCCACAAGCTCCTCCATGGAGGTGAACCTGCGCTGGCCGATACAATAGGCGCCGTCGCACAGCTGCACTTTAAAGTGCTTGTTTTTGCCCGCCGCCTTGAGGGACACCGAGAAGTCACTGGGCTGAAACACAAAATTGGTGGGATGGTTACATTCAGCGCTAAACTACAATTTCGGTGATACCTTGGCTTACGAACTTAATTGGTTCCCTGACAGGGTGTATAAGGTGAAAAGTGTGTATCCCAAAAATTAATTTCCCATAAGAAACCATTAAAATGAGAATAATCCGTTCCCAGGTCCTCATAAAACATAATTTTCTACTTTTTTACTTTAATTTTCTAAGCCTTAAAACTACACAAAATATACCTTATTTTGTTTATAATAAATGTGCTATGGTATTATATTTAAAGAAATGAACTGTACTATATAATAAAGTTGTTTTATTTACCTTTGTGATGGTCGTTGATGGCTTGATGGAATGGAGTCGCCGGTTTCATCAGCATTAAACACTTGATGAGGAACGTAGCCTTCTTCTTCAAAATGGAACTGTATAGTGCCACTTAGCAGTTTTTTTGACGACGATACTAGTGCAGCGTGTTCTACCAGAAACAAATTCCTTGTGTGTTCTACATACTTATATATATATATATATATATATATATACAGTAAAGTCTCGTTATATCGATATTCTCGGGAGTCCGAAAAAATATCGATATAACCGGGACTATCGATATATCAGACCCTGCGCGCATGTAATTTTCGCCTTGCGTTCATAGAAATAGTATCGTAATAAGCGGTACAATCGATATAACCGATATCGATATAACGAGACTTTACTGTATGTATATATATATATATATATATATATATATATATATATATATATATATACACAGTAAAGTCTCGTTATATCGATATTCAAGGGAGTCCGAAAAAATATCGATATAACCGGGACTATCGATATATCCGATATCGATATAACGAGACTTTACTGTATATATGAAAAAGAAAATGAGGTCACCTTTGACTAGTGCGATGGTTTTATTTCAATGTTATAAATAAATGAAGGAGTTGCGAGGCAAAGGCTGAACTGCAGAGGTGGTGACGCATGAATTCATCTGACCACGGCGATGTATTTGCCATGCGTGATGACTCAAAGCACGCAAGTGCAGTTTCCTGGAGCACATATGGGATGAGACGGTATTTGACGGCACTGCTGCGTGCTAACCATGCTGCTCCTCGTGACATTTTCCCAATGGCATTTTTTGGTGGGCGGTTAACTCTTTTTCGTGGCCAGGTTTACGGATATATTGAATTTTGAAGTGATTTTGACAAACATTGCAAACATTTATGTTTTCCTCTTCCAAACTATTTGAATAATATTCCTAACTGGATGACTAACAAGAAAGCATCTTCTCCGAATCTAAACTCTCTGAAGCCATTGTTTTGATTCTGGAGCAAGGCAGTTTGTGAAGGAGCGTCCTGGCGTGACGTCACGAACAAGGGGGTGGGACTTGCTGAATCTGCAGTTTCAAGCTCATTTTGTGGCAGTTTTGGGACACTAAGTCATTTTTATTGGTGTTTTGAGCAGCCTGCGTGTTTTGGGTATTTTAGATGCTATAAAACGTTTTTCTGATGTCCGTTAGGAAACCAAAAAATGGTGTCGGCACCACTTTTTTGTTTCCTAACGGACATCAGAAAAACGTTTTAAAATACCCAAAACAGATAGCTGATATTTTTAGTCAAATGCAAAACACCAATAAAAATGGCTTAGTGTCCAAAATCTGCAAAAAATTGAGCTGCGAATTGGGCATTTTTAGAAAGTCCCGCCCCCAGTTCGTGACGTCACGCCAGGACGTCTTGCCTTGCTGGAGAATCAAAACAATGGCTTCAGATTCGGAGAAGATGCTTTCTTATTACTCATCCAGTTATGAATATGATTCAAATAGTTCTGAAGAGGAAACACACATGTTTGCAGTCGATTAAAGAATTTATTTGTGTCATTTTGAGGCATCTGGACAGAAATGTAGCACCCAAAAAAGGCAGAAGATGGCGACAAAGCTCCGTGGAAATGGGCTTATTTGTCTGCTGGGAATTTTTCTCAGCGAATAGCAAATAGAAGTCTTGGTGCAACACACAAGGATTCACCATCGCGTTATTTATGTTTTTTCCTTCTAATTTCGCCATCAACACGAAGTTTTCAGACCAAACAAAGTACCGCAAAATGCATTGACGTGATGAAAGGACTGCTACAGTGTGTCGCTTTCTCGGTCAGGGGCGTTCCTTCCGTGACGTAGGGTGAGGACTCGTCACCAACTCAAAAATAAGACTTCCGGAATATTCAGCGTGAGTCTTAAAACGTAAAATATAGCTACATGCGGTGGAATCTTTGTAAAATACGCTCAGTAGAAGTCATTTGAAGCCATTTTACAAATTATGGACGCAACTTGTCCGGAGGCGTCGGTTGCCCTTTAAGTGTGTGATGTTTTTGGACTCACCGACGACTCGCTGTCCCGTATGAGGAAGTCGCCGTCGTCCCCTCGCTCATTGAGTATGCGCTCGGCCTGGTGTCGGGTGACGCTGCCATAGTACCAGTCCCTCCCGGCGAACCTTCCCGAGCGCGGCGACGACGACGTGTTCTGCGGCGAGACCATCTTGGCAGAAGGCGGGCCGGGTCGCTCGTCCAGTACCATCACATAGTTTTTGGGAACCAAGCCGATGATGCCGCGCGAGTTCTTACAGCGCCACCACTCGGGGTCGTTCTCCGGTTTCTCCACCACCTCCATGACTTCGCCCTTCTCAAAGTTGAGCTCCTCCTCGGTGACGGAGCTGAAAGGGTAGAGGGTCTGCACCACGTCCAGCACGCGTCCGCCGACGCTCCCGTTGGCGAGCAAGGTCCCTTGAGTGTGGTATATCCGCGAGGAATCCTCTTCCTCCATGTCGTCCGCCACCATCATCTCCTCCTGGACGTAATTGGAAGGGAACCATCCCACGCGTCCGGCTTGACTGCCTCGCCACCAGCCGTCGCTGCACTTCTCCATCACCACCACGCGGGAGCCTTTGGTCAAGGTCAGCTCGTCGTCCCTCTCCGCCGTGTAGGCGAACTTGACCACGGCGGGGACGTTGAGGTCGTTGATTCTCTCCGACGCCCCTCCGCCGCCGCCCGTACCGAGACCGCTGCCGTTGGAGGGGTATTCCGTGTCGGAGCTGGGCGTCGGCGAAGCATCGCGGGCACTTGTTTTCCTCTTTGTTTTTCCCAAACCTGTCGTGAGACACATGACATTTTTGGAGGGAAATTTCAAAAGCTTCCTTTAAAGGACAACGGACATTTTTTTGTTTCCTAACTGTCATCAGAAAAACGTTTTAGAGCATCTAAAATACCCAAAAACACGCAGGCTGATATTTTGAGTCAAATGAAAAACACCAATAAAAATGAGTTAAAGTGTCCCAAAACGACTTCAAAATGACCTCCGAGGTTTCAGAAGGTCCCGCCCCCTTGTTCGTGACGTCACGCAGGACATCTTGCCTTGCTCCAGAATCAAAACAATGGCTTCAGATTGCGTAGAGATGCTTTCTTGTTACTCATCCAGTTATGAATATGATTCAAATAGTTCTGAAGAGGAAAGCATAAATGTTTACAATCGATTAAAGAAGTCCTTCCATATAATTCGAGACGTCAATGACTCCAATGTAGCGTCCCAGAAAATGCACAAGATGGCGCCCAAGCTCCGTTGGAAATGGGCTGATTCGTCTGCGGGGAATTTGTGTCAACTTACACCTTCTTTATGCGTGTTACCGCAATGGGATGTAGTTAATTAAGATTTATGAGTGACATTCAGTGTATTAGCTAACTATCTAGCTATTAGCTATAGAGCAATCTAGGTGGCTATCTATCTAGCTGTTGGCTATCTATTAGCTATCTACTAGCTGGTAGCTTTCTATCTATTAACGTCCGGGTTGAGTGAATGCTGGCGCGTGTGGCTGCCGCTGCTCACCCACAGAAAATCTTATCCCGTGACTGTAAAGTGACCTTGAGAGTTTTGAAAGGCACTTAGAAATGAAGTCTATTATTATTATTGTTGAAATTACAGCATGATTGTTTGTCATTTTTTTTCCCTAGATAGACACTCCCCAACTTACAAACGAGATATGTTCCGAACGGTCGTTCGTAAGGTGAATTTGTTTGTAAGTTGCTTCAGTGTGATATTTTGTATGGAATGTATGTTTAAGGCTTATTATAAGTATGTTTAAGGTTTATATAAATATGTTTACGGTTTGTATAAGTAACCTGTATTGTTTTACTGTCTGTGTAGGCTCTCAGTCATACAGGAGTGGTCCATCGATGAAAAGGTTTCTTCAGCCGTCATCTGTACAAATTTGAAGGTGTCGGACGTTTTGCCTGTATTGGTTTGTACTAAAAAATAAACATTTTATAAAATATATGCTCGATAAAGATATCTACATGTACAACTGGAGAGAGTACTATATATGTTACTGCAAACATGTCTGTATGTACTGTTGTTCGTAACTTGAATGTTCGTAAGTAGGGGAGCGTCTGTAATGCGAACAGTACATTTCAGATTTTTTTGCTTCAAATCCGATGCGGTGTCTGGCTTTAAGTTATTTATTCCGAGTGACCGTAAAAATCTTTGCTATCGTGATGCGATTCGTCAACCTGAATCAAAGCCCAACTAGACTGTCAGCAACTAATCACGGCAAGTTGCAGATTGACGCAAATTGCGCGATACAGATAAACAGAAAGAAAAAAAAAGCTATTTCGTTTGTAACTCGCTGTCGCCACTTGAGAAGCGATGTACCGTGCCCAAGCAGGTTTTCAACTTCAGCAGAGCGCTCTTAGGTCGGTCGTCATAGCAACAAGAAAAAAGGCAAGTCGGCATTCCTCGGGGAAAAGAGTAGCGAAGAACACTTGACATCCTGAGGAAACCAGAGCAACGGAGGACAGATCGATTCTCCACAACCCCCCCCGCCCCCACATACCATCACATTTCTCCTGAGGGCTCCGTGAAGTCATGACATGCGCATGCTATCTAGCTAGATATCTAGCTACCTATCTATTAGATAACTATTAGCTATCTATTTTGAGTTATTCCGGGCTGGCGCGTGTGGCTGCCGCTGCTCACCTGCAGAAAAAAATATCCTGTGACTGTAAAGTGTCCTTGAGAGTTTTGAAAGGCGCTTCTAAATGAAATGTATCATTATTATTATAAATAATAAAAACTGTCCGAAGACTGAAGAACACCAATGAAAATGACGTAATAAAGTGTCCCAAAACTGCCACAAAATGAGGTTGTAACTGGGCAGATTCAGAAAGTCCCACCCCCTTGTTCGTGACATAACTATTGGTCACAAACTGCCCTGCTCCAGAATCGAAACAATGGCTTCAGAGAGTTCAGATTCGGAGAAGATGCTTTCTTGTTACTCATCCAGTTTATGAATATGATTCAAATAGTTCCGAAGAGGAAAGCGTAAATGTTTGCAATCGATTAAAGAAGTCCTTCTGTATCAATTCGAGGCGTCTGGACTGGACAAGATGGCGGCCAAGGTCCGTCGTAGCGCCCAGAAAATCCACAAGATGGCGCCCAAGCTCCATTGGAAATTGGCTGATTTGTCTGCTGGAAATCTGTGTAAACTTACACGTTCTTTATGCGGTGGAATCTTTGTCAAATGCACTCAGTAGAAGTCATTTGAAGTGATTTTACAAACAACTTGTCCGGAGGTGTCGGTTGTCCTTTAAAGTGAAATAAAAAAAAAAGGTCGATAAAATGTGGCGCAATTAGAGAGAAAGAGCAGCAGAGGAAAGAACGCAAAGGCTCTGAACCAATTAACATTGTCTACTCAAGCGTGTGAGTGTGTTCCATTAGCTTCCTGACCTCACTCAAAACCTCATGAAGAAAATGTCCGACAGCTCGCCGTAAGCTCGGGCTTTTAACATCGGATGCTTCCGACATTTTGCCAAATGAAATGAGGTCATAATGCGACAGTCGATAATGTTGTCATGTGGGATGGTGGAGGGTTTCATCATTTTAGCATCTCCATTAGAAGGATGTTTTTCTTTCGGAATCAATCATGAGAACCCCCCCCCCCGAGTGGTGGAACGTCAGGGCCTGCAAGGCCTTCTCTGCTGGCCTAAAAATATCTGAATCGCAGACTAATGTGAAGATATCTAAATCTATCTGTATATTTAAAGAACAACCGACACCATTTTTTTTTTGGTTTCCTAACTGAAAAACGTTTTAGAGCATCTAAAATAGCTAAAACACGCAGGATGATATTTTTAGTCAAATGCAAAACACCAATAAAAATGAGTTAAAGTGTCCCAAAACTACTTCAAAATGAACCCGGAGTTGTCGAGTTTCAGAAGGTCCCGCCCCCTTGTTCGTGACGTCACGCCAGGACGTCTTGCCTTGCTCGAAAATCAAAAAAATGGCTTCAGATTCAGACAAGATGCTTTCTTGTTACTCATCCAGTTATGAATATGAGTCAAATAGTTCCGAAGAGGAAAGCATAAATGTTTGCAATCGATTAAAGAAGTCCTTCCGGATCATTCTGAGGCGTCTGGACTCTAATGTAGTGTGCCGGAAAATGCACAAGATGGCGCTCAAGCTTCGTTGGAAATGGGCTGGATTTGTCTGCTGGGAATTTGTGTCAACTAGTATCAAATAGTAGTCTTGGTGCAACACATAACAATTCACCATCGCGTTATTTATGTGTTTTCCTTCTAATTTTGCCATCAACATGATGTTTTCAGACCAAACAAAGTACCCAAAATGCATTGTGTATCGCTTTCTCGGTCAGGGGCGTTCCTTCAGGGACGTCACGTACGGACTCATCACCAACTCGAAAACAAGACTTCCTGAATATTCAGCGTGAGTCTTAAAACGTGAACCATGCGCTGGAATCTTTGTAAAATACGCTCAGTAGAAGTCATTTGAAGTGATTTTTACAAATTATGCACACAACTTGCCCGTAGGCGTCGGTTGTCCTTTAAACATAACAGATTAAAATTGGGAAATATTTTAGACCTGATAGAAATGGCTCTGATTATTGACAAAACACTTCAAGCAGAACCAGAATGCAACTGGCTAAGACAAAAAAAATAAAAGCCTCATTGTATTTACCCAACGTATCCTTGATATTCTTCACGAGCGAGCCTTTCTTGAGGCTGTTCTTGCGCTCCACGTAGTTGGAAGGCACGTAGCCCGTCTGGTTGGCAGTGTTTCGGACGCGCCACCACGTTTTTGAGTCGTCCAGCAGGTACAGACGCTCGTTTTTCCGAATGTCAAGTTCCTGTTCCTGCTGGGCTGTGTAGTCCCATTTGGCTACAACAATCACCTCCTCTGTCATCTTTCATGGAGTCACCCTGTAGAAATGGGGGTGGGGTGGGGGGGGGGGGTAAGGAAGTGACAAGGACATGAAATTATTCAATTTACAGGTAGTAAAACATCTGTCAATCAACTGAGACTGTATACTGTCTCCAATACGTGTCCAAAGTCTTTCAGGTGTGCCTTATAGTGCGGAGAATACGGCACTTAAACCTCATGAATAACTTGACGCCTTATAATGTGCCTAGCAGCATATTTGGAAAACTTTTATATACAGTGATACCTTGGCTTACAAACTTAATTGGTTTCCAGACAGTGTGTAAGGCGAAAAGTGTGTATCACAAAAATTAATTTCCCAAAGGAAACCATTAAAATGAGAATAATCCGTTCCCAGATCCCCATAAAACATAATTTTCTACTAAATAAGCTTAAAACTACACAAGATATACCTTATTTTATGTATAATAAATGTGCTATGGCATTATAATTAAAGAAATAAACTGTACTATATAATAAAGTTGTTTAATTTACCTTTGTGATGGTCGTTAATGGCTTGATGGAATGGAGTGTCCGGTTTCATCAGCATTAAACACTTTAGGAATGATCCCTTGTCGGTGTTTTCTCTGCTATAATTTTATCTAGTTCCTCATCAATTGTGTTCTGTTCA
The DNA here is from genome assembly GCF_051943395.1 of Hippocampus bargibanti. Lineage (NCBI taxonomy): Eukaryota > Metazoa > Chordata > Actinopteri > Syngnathiformes > Syngnathidae > Hippocampus > Hippocampus bargibanti. The sequence continues at coordinate 24,714,867 of NC_142741.1, forward strand.
GCTGACTTGATAGCTTTTTGCATCAAATGTACAGATGGCTTGTGCGGGTTGTTTGTGGAGCCTGATTGATGGGATATTTTAACCTTGCAGTGTACACTCTGCCTTTGAACTTTCAAAGTTGAAATTCTGTCACTGTCGTCTGCCTGTCTCTTTAATGTTTAAACCACCTCCCCTCACTGCTGCCTTCTAGACCAATCACGTGGCTGGGGGCGGGAATAGAGGACAAAAAAGGTCGGCAGCCATTTTCTTTTTGGAGAACGACTTCACTCTCTCTCTGTCTATAAACCCCCCCCCCCCCACTGCTGCGTTCTTAACCAATCACGTGGCTTTAACCGATGACTGGGGGTGGGGAATAGAGGACCAAAACAGTCGGCTGCCATTTTGTTGTTAGAAGAACGGGCTCACTCATTGTGGCAGCTCCGTATGTATCCTGAAAAATAGTGTGTATGCCAAGGTAAAATTTTCATAAATTTAACGTTTGTAAACCGAAAAGTTCGTAAGCCGAGGGGTTCGTAAACCGAGGTATTACTGTATTTATATATGATATTTAGCAAACTTTTTCTTATAGTCCAATGCACCTTACGTATGGAAAAAGTTTGAAAATACACCGTTCAATGGAGCGTTTTCACACGCGCTGTGAACCGCCCATTGCATTGCATTCATGGCTAGGACTGTGTACTAATCTTACCAAAATCAATGTCGCGCTTTTTCCACTCATGAATATTGATGCTTCACAGAATAAATCAACGTGTATAAGGAAGGGGCCTTTTTTTGTGTGTCAAGTCCTTGATGTAGCAAAGTTTGCGGGAGCCGACAGTAAGAAATGAAAAAGGAGTGGTTGAAAGCATGTTGAAAGTGCTACAAATGCGTCTGCAAAGCTGTCAAACTAGATTTGAGAGAAGTTGTGCAACTTGGCGTTTGGGAGAGTTTCAATGGCTTAAAAAAAAAAAACATTTCAACTCTTCCGTGGCAGCCAGAAGAAAAGATTCACTTCCACCCGGCAGCCGCAACAACGTGCTGAGTCGACACAGAAGAGCACATTCAAAGCGAGAGGAATGCCAGTCCTGCAGTGACGCCGATTCTTGAACAAAATCGGAGCGAGGTATGCAAACAAGCTGCGGCCTCGATCCGCCTGGGGCGAAAGTTGCTGAATCACACACCAAGCTTCTATTTCCATTTTGTATTGCAACGTGGACGAGTGAGCCATCGCGGTCGTTGCGCAAGGATTCAATGGAACATTATTGTCAGATTTTGATGTGTTCTCTACAAAAGTAAAAAAAAAAATCCATCCAAATAGGCTAATAGAGTGATACCTCGGTTTACGAATCCCTTGGCCTATGAACTTTTCAGTTTACGGACGTTAAATTTAAATTTAACATTTGGACTCGTTTCAACTTTGATAGTTCAAAGGCAGAGTGTAGACTGCAAGGTTAAAATATCCCATCAATCAGGCTCCACAAACAACCCGCACAAGCCATCTGTACACTTGATGCAAAAAGCTATCAATCAAGCTAAACAGAACACAATTGATGAGGAACTAGGTAAAATTATCGCATAGAAAGCACCTATCAGGGATCATTCCTCAAGATGGTGAAAGAAGAAGGCTACGCTCCTCACCAAGCTTTTACATTTGAAAACTACTGTATTTTCCGGTGCATAAGGGGCACCCAAAAGCCTTCATTTTCTCCAACAATAATAATAATAAATAATAATAATAATAATAATAATAATAATAATAATAATAATACCTTTAATTTATAAGCGCCTTTCAAAACTCTCAAGGTCACTTTACAGTCACAGGATAAGTTTTTCTGTGGGTGAGCAGCGGCAGCCACACGCGCCAGCGTTCACTCAACCCAGAAGAAAGTGAAATAGATAGAAAGCTAGCAAGCTAGCTAACAGATAGCGAGTTAGTTACCGAGCTAATTTTGGAATACATTTGTAAATATTTCACTGGGTATTGTGAATGTACATTACATGTGAAACTATTGAATTAAACTATTGAATTAAATGCAGTTTCTTGACTATTTTAAGTAGGATGTACGGAAAACAAGGTTTGTTCCGTTGAGAACTGAAAGAGGAGGAGAAACTAGATGAGTGACTAGCTGGTGAACTGGCCTTCATGACACCTTATAGGGAGGCGGGAAAGCTCATGGGCTCTTTCAGAACGACACAAAGAGAAAAGGGATGTTAAAGAGGATTATAAATAAAAGGAGAGAGAGAGAGAGAGAGAGAGAAAGAGGAGATATTTAAAGAGAAGAAAAAAAAAAGGTCTGGCAACGCTTTTTGTGTTTGCCATTCAGGTCAAACACAGGGGAGCATTCAGCCAATGGGAACACATTCCCACCTAACCCCTCCCCCTACTTCCACTTCATCCCACACATCGATGAAAAGGTTTCTTTAGCCGTCATCTATACTTCTTTGAAGGTGTCGGACGTTTCGCTTCTTATCCAAGATGCTCCGAAACCGGTAGTTTCGGCCCTATATATATATATATATATATACACTACTGTCCAGGCATGGCTGCTATGATATGTCCCTGCTCTCAGATTGGGGGGAGCAGAGGACTATTCCCTGCGGCTCCTGACTAACGACTGGCCCGATTGCCCTATTTGCTCTGGTATCATCTCATCAGTATTACTAATCCTATGTTACCTAAGCAGGCCGTTGTACGAACGATCTAAATTGAACCTCACCCCATCATGGCGGTTTAGTGAAGGATTTTGCTGTTTCATGAAAATCGCTTCTTTTACTCCCCTTTCAAACCGTCTATGTTCTTTCGCTAAATTTTAACCTCATTGTCGTCAAATGAGTGGTTGCTAGCTTTTAGGTGCATATGTACTGCCGATTAAGGCCGACTAGTATTATCCTTGCAATGTTTTCAAAGAAGTACAGATGACGGCTGAAGAAACCTTTTCATCGATGGACCACTCCTGTACGACTGAGAGCTTACACAGACGGATTCATCCCACACAGTTTCAAGAGGCAAGCTGCTTTACTGGCAATAAGAGAACATTTGGAAGAAATTCAACAAACGCTGGAACGTGACGGAGCAGTGCTCGATGTTAATCCTGTTCAAAGAGCGCCTGGCCCACCGAGCGAGCAGCTCGGCGGTGTTTACAACTACAGCTGCTGTTTCACGTCACTATTAAAAGATGTTGACTGGCGACTCTGAGAACAGTTTATCAACTTAGCAAGCTTTCAATGCGTCGCTTCAACACCCACACGACCAAACGCGTGCGTGCATTTGCATAAAGCGAACCCGAAGATGAGGGTACTAAGGGAGGCTGCTTATTGGAGGAGGCCTGGGAGGGGGAACAGAAATGGATAAAATCAGATCGATATTTTTGTAATCGATCAAACGGATGTGCACAAATGTGCCGATTGTCGTGATATGAAACGCAGAGTAATCGTGTCAGGAGAAAGAAGTGCCCTATATCTACAGACCTGTAAAGGTCTGAAACCAGAAAAGCCAAGTACAGTGATACCTTGGCTTACAAACTTAATTGGCTCCCAGACAGAGTGTGTCAGGCGAAAAGTGTGTATCCCAAAAATCAATTTCCCATAGGAAACCATTAAAATGAGAATAATCCGTTCCCAGATGCTCAGAAAACATAATTTTCTACTTTAAAGGTTAAAATTCCCATCAATCAGGCTCCACAAATTAGCCATCTGTACACTTGATGCAAAAAGCTATCAACCCAGTTAAACAGAACACAATTGATGAGGAACTAGATAAAATTATCGCAGAGAAAGCACCTACAAGGGATCATTCCGCAAGATTGCGAAAGAAGAAGGCTACGTTCCTCATCAAGTGTTTAATGCTGATGAAAGCGGCCACTCCATTCCATCAAGCCATCAACGACCATCACAAAGGTAAATAAAACAACTTTATTATATAGTGCAGTTTATTTCTTTAATTATAATACCACAGTATAACACAGTAAAGTCTCATTATATCGATATTCTCGGGATTCGGAAAAAATATCGATATAACCGAACTATCGATATATCCGATCCTGCGGCATGTAAATTTTCTCCTTGCGTTCATAGAAATAGTATCGTAATAAGCAGTGCTATCGATATAACCGATATCGATATAACGAGACTTTACTGTATATATACCATAGTATAATAACAATTATAATACCATTATTCTAAATAAAATAAGATATATTTTGTGTAGTTTTAAGGCTTAGAAAATTAGAAAGTAGAAAATTATGTTTTATGGGGACCTGGGAACGGATTATTCGCATTTTAATGGTTTCCTATGAGAAATTATTTTTTGGGATACACACTTTTCGCCTTACACACTCCGTCTGGGAACCAATTAAGTTCATAAGGCAAGGTGTCACTGTACTCTGAAACAACCTGTCGCAACTTGCGATTATTATTGTTATTTTTTTCCTTCATGAGGTATTGCCAAAGAAATGTTGCTATTTTTATACGCTCTGGTGTGGTATTTGTAAAATAAACAAACAAACAAACAGATAAATACATCTCATAAGGATATTAAATAAGGATAAATCATGAAGTGAGAACATAAATAAATACATAAATAAACAAGGAAATAATTAAATATACAGTAAAGTCTTGTTATATCGATAGTACTGCTTATTACGATACTATTTCTATGAACGCGAGGAGATGCCGCAGGATCGGATACATCGATAGTCCGGTTATATCGATATTTTTTCCAGACTCCCGAGAATATCGATATAACGAGACTTTACTGTATTTAAATTGGGGTAACACGATCCTAGCTATGCTGGTGTAAATTCAAGCAGGAAGGAAACAGGAGAGGCAAAACCGTTTCGCATTGCAAGTGACTGTGTGAAGAACATCAACAAACTGCTACCACGTTTGCCCGCGAGGGACAAACTACAGCGACAGCGGTGGTGAACTTAACCCTCTCCAAATCCATACAATGATGCCGAACGCGAAACACTCATTTATATTCCGACAAACAGCTGCTCCAAGCCCTACGGTAAAGATCTGCGTTAAATAGCTTCTAGCCGTCGTGCGAGTAAGCGGCACGAGAGGCTACATGAGCAGATGCGGCGGCTTGAGAAAATTTATTCGGTTATCTGCCATTATTTTTTTTCCACTGGAGGGGAAATTGCTGCCAACCACGTGAACTTTCACCCATCGTCATAGCAACCGGCGACTAAATAATTAGTGGTAGTTAGGCCAGTGGCTGATTTGACGTTGATAATATGACATGACATGGTGGGATCACTTTGCATTCAGGTGTGGTGTTGTCTTTGTATTTTGTAATTTAGCGTAATTTTAAAGGACAACCGACGCCTCCGTACAAGTTGTGTCCATAATTTGTAAAATCACTTCAAATGACTTTTACTGAGAGTATTTTATAAAGATTCCACCGCATGTAGCTATATTTTACCTTTTAAGACTCGCGCTGAATATTCAGGAAGTCTTGTTTTTGAGTTGGTGACGATTCCTGACGTGACGTCACGGAGGGAACGCCCCTGACCGACAAAGTGACACACAATGCATTTTGGGTACTTTGTTTGGTCTGAAAACTTCGTGTTGATTGCGAAATTAGACGGAAAACGACATAAATAATGCGATGGTGAATCGTTGTGTGTTGCACCAAGACTACTATTTGATACTAGTTGACACAAATTCCCAGCGGACAAATCAGCCCATTTCCAACGGAGCTTGGGTGCCATCTTGTGCATTTTCTAGGCGCTACATTGGAGTCCAGACACCTCAAAATGACACGGAAGGACTTCTTTAATGGATTGCAAACACGTATGCTTTCCTCTTCAGAACTATTTGAATCATATTCATAACTGGATGAGTAACAAGAAAGCATCTTCTCCGAATCTGAATCCATTGTTTTGATTCTCGAGCGAGGCAAGACGTCTTGGCGTGACATCACGAACAAGGGGGCGGGACCTTCTGAAACTGAAACTTTCTCAGATCATTTTGAAGTTGTTTTGGGAGACTTTAAGTCATTTATTTTTATTGGTGTTTTTCATTTGACTAAAAATATCAGCCTGCGTGTTTTGGGTATTTTAGATGCTCTAAAACGTTTTTCTGGTGTCAGTTAGGAAACTAAAAAATGGTGTTGGTTGTCCTTTAAATATACATTCCATACGACAACAAATTCACCTTACGAACGACCGTTCGGACTGTATCTCGTTCGTAAATTGGAGAGTGTCTGTATTATTGTTATTCTTCTTATTATTATTAGTAGTAGTAGTATTATTATGATTATTAATTATTCTACAGATGCAAACCCAGCATGACAAAAAAAGCACTGTTTTCTTCCACTTGATGGATGCTCCGAATGGATTGTCACGGTTGTTTCGGCTTGAAAAAATGTTTCAAAACTGCTTTTTAAAAACGATGAAGTCAGTAGCCATCTCATTTGCTGTTGTCCTCAAAGACATTAGTCCCGTTTTGCGCTGTGGTGTTGCTGAGTTGAATGGAGGAATATGATAGGCATCCTAATCCCCCTCTCACCTCAATCACATCCCCTTTTGCCTCTCTCTTGACACACCAACGCATTCACACTGAAGGAAGTCCTGCTTTATTTATGAGATGGATCGCACCGAATGCCACAAGGCCCCTCTTGAGAATTCAAGACGGCACACAAACAGTATTTGGTCTCTCGTGCTCAGACACGCGCAAACACGAACACGCGCAAATCCACACTTGCCGCAGGGCCTCCGTTGCACAGTTGGTCTTTCTTGGCAACGCGCTGAAAGTCGGAACGGCGGGCTACGAGCACAGTTCTACGCTTCTCCCACCGGGTGTGTTACATCACCCACTCAGCAGCCGAGATTCAACTTTAAATTTGGGTGAAATGAAGTACTTTATACCAGGCGCTCTATATACTGCAGAGCGGTGATGAGGCGAAGCCCCAAAGCGGGTCTTGGATTCGCCTTGTTGAGTTGACGTTGGTACTTTTATTTTGTGTCATTTTTCATGCAAATCGTGTACAGTAAAGTCTCGTTATATCGATAGTACTGCTTATTACGATACTATTTCTATGAACGCAAGGAGAAAATATACATGCCGCAGGATCGGATATATCGATAGTCCGGTTATAGCGATATTTTTTTCCGACTCCCGAGAATATCGATATAACGAGACTTTACTGTATTTAATGATATTAGGACTTTACTTGTCCGGAGACGTGTGGTTGTCCTTTAAAGCTAATATAAGTATGTTTAAAGTTGTACGTCCGACGTAAAAGATGCATGCCTCGGGCGTCCGGGCAGACGTTATTTCAGACACTGGTATATATACAATTATTCGTGAATTGAATGTTCGTTGGGAAGTTGGGGAGCGTCTGTATATTTTGCAGCTGTGATAGCAAATCTGCGATACTACAATCTTTTTGTCCTTTCTGTGTAACAAAGTCACAGTATTGAATGGTGTGGGTGATGGGTGGGCAGAAATCAATGGACTTTGGCCATGGCTTCCGACCCTACTTGCACGGGAGGAAAAAAAAACCTAAAGAACAACCGACGCCTATGGACAAGTTGTGCCCATAATTTGTAAAATCACTTGAAATGACTTCTACTGAGCGTATTTTACAAAGATGCCACCGCATATAGCTATATTTAACCTTTTAAGACTTGCGCTGAATATTCAGGAAGTCTTGTTTTCGAGTTGGTGACGAGTCCGTACGTGACGTCACTGAAGGAACCCCCCTGACCGAGAAAGCGACACACAATGCATTTTGGCTACTTTGTTTGGTCTGAAAACATCGTGTTGATGGCGAAATTACAAGGAAAACACATAAATAACGTGATGGTGAATTATTGTGTGTTGCACCAAGACTACTATTTGTGGTCTAGACCAATGAATGTTAGGCTGCCCGGGTGACCGCTCGACCTGTCAAAAGCGAGCGCTTGTCATTTGATCAAAGGAATTAGAGCACGAAAAGCTGCGACGGTCGATCCAAACAAGACGGTGGAATAAACACTGAAAATATTTTCACTACTCGCAAGTTATCAAATAGAACAATTAAAAAAATAGTTACACCTTGGCTTACGAACTTAATTGGTTCCCAGACAGAGTGTGTAAGGCGAAAAGTCTGTATCCCAAAAATTAATTTCCCATAGGAAACCATTAAAATGAGAATAATCCGTTCCCAGGTCCCCATAAAACATAATTTTCTACTTTCTAATTTTCTTAAAACTACACAAAATATACCTTATTTTATGTATAATAAATGTGCTGTGGTATTATAATTAAAGAAATAAACTGTACAGTATAATAAAGTCGTTTTATTTACCTTTTTGATGGTCGTTGATGAACGTAACCTTCTTTCACCATCTTGAGTGATTGCGTGAATTTATCCCTGCGATGTTGATAACGTCTTTTTTTGAGAATTTGTTTAGTCTTCCCAATGTACTGCTCTTGACAGTTTTCATCCTTACAATGTATTGAATAAACTACACTTACTTTATTTTTCATTTGGCAGTCTGTCTTTTGGAAGCGCTAATTTTTGCCTTAAAATAGGACAGATGCTCGCGGCAAGCACAAAATCCCCCCTTTGCCTTCCTCGTTTCGAGCGTTTATCTCCGTTGTTTTAGCAGCAAACACATTGAGTTTAAGTGTGACCCCACCGCACAGATTACAGTTGATTATAATAACAATAGGATGACCTTTATCTTGCCACCCAGTGCCGCTTGTCGCCAGTGTGCCCATCTGTTCTCGCTCTTCATTAAACCCTGCGCTCTGGTTAAGAGCGTAAATCTCACTCGTGAAACTAAAACAACCATTCATGGGATAATCCGCAGTACGCTGGAGGCTTGGGAACGTTTTCCATTGGGCAACTCGGTGGGATTGGTCAGATAATTACGAGACCCTCTTCGGTTACCCGATAATCAAGTCGTGAGCAAGCACACGGTCCATATTTAACTCAATAAATTCTATTCGGGAATTGAAAATATATGGCATGGAGCGCCATTCCTGAATTTGTTCACGTTTTGGGTTTTCTTGCAGCCGGGATGTAGATAAAGCACTGGTCAGACCTCTGGCAATGTTTTTTTCCCTTCCACGAGGGGGAAAGTATTTGCCTTTTGTACAGCCACCCCCATTTCAAGCTCAGATAACTTCAGACCCATATAACGTATGAATTACAGTAAAGTCTGGTTATATCGATATCGGATATATCGATAGTCCCGGTTATATCGATACTATTTCTATGCACGCACGGAGAAAATTACATGCAAACAGGGTCGGATATATCGATAGTCCCGGTTATATCGATATTTTTTCGGACTCCCTTGAATATCCATATAACGAGACTTTACTGTAACTCTTTTTTTTCCAGATGAAAGAAGAGAGTCTAAGGTTTCGAACAGCGCCACCGTGGCTACCGGACTACTTTTCCACACCCCCTTTCTCTGAGTGCATACGTGGTTTGTTATCTAGTGGAGGACTTTTGCTATTATGGGACCGAAAAAGACCCCACCACAGGCTAGTGTTAAGTCCAAAAAGACAAAGAAAATTACAGTCGAGCAGAAGGAGAGCATCGAAAAACACGAACGAGGTGTGCGTTTGTGAGACTTAGCGTCCCAGTACCAGTATGCTATAAGTCGACCATTGCTACGTGTGGCTAAGGGTGTTTCTGTGTTGTCTAAATAACCGTCTCAGGCAATAGAAGAGGTTGAAAAACTTCTGTTGATTTGGATTCAAGAAAAGCAGCTAGCAGGGGACAGTGCGAGTGAGGGTATAATCGCAGAGAAAGCACGGCAACTTAACTCGGATATCAAGAGGCAACTACATCAACGACCATCACAAAGGTAAATAAAACAACTTTATTATACTGTACAGTTTATTTCTTTAACTGCAATACAATAACTACAATTTATTATACATAAAATAAGGAATATTTTGTGTAGTTTTAAAGCTTATTTAGTAGAAAATTATGTTTTATGGGGACCTGGGAACGGATTATTGTAATTTTTAATGGTTTCTTATGGGAAATGAATGTTTGACAGACAAACTTTTCACCTTACACACACTTTCTGGGAACCAATTAAGTTCGGAAGCTGAGGTATCACTCTATTTCAATTATAGCAGTCAAAGTGGCGCTGTTAAGATGTAGCAGTGTTAGAAAATAATAATATAACAATAATAACACACAATACATTGTCTGTAAGTAAAGAATCTGTTTTAAATTAAAACAATAATAACAGTAATACTACTACTCTTCTTCTTTTCCTTTCGGCTTTTCCCTTCAAGGGGTCGCCACAGCGAATCAGTGTCCTCCATCTTTAGAGGTTTGACCCGCATGTTTGTTTGGGCCAAGCTTTTACGTCGGATGCACTTCCTGACACAACCCTCTGTATTTATTCGGGCTTGGGACCGGCACAAGAAGACGTATGTCCCCTTGTGGCTACAGAACAAGCAACTATATGAACTAATAAAGATGAAGATGCTCACTACTACTACTACTACTATTACTACTACTACTACTACTACTACTACTACTACTACTACTAATAATAATAATAATAATAATAATAATAATAATAATAATAGCTTATGTCCCCTTGTGGCTACAGAACAAGCAACTCTATGAACTAATAAAGATGAAGATGCTCACTACTACTACTACTACTACTACTACTACTACTACTACTACTACTACTACTAATAATAATAATAATAATAATAATAATAATAATAATAATAATAGCTTATGTCCCCTTGTGGCTACAGAACAAGCAACTCTATGAACTTAATAAAGATGAAAATTCTCACTACTAGTACTACTACTACTACTACTACTACTACTACTACTACTACTAATAATAAATAATAATAATAATAATAATAATAATAATGATAGCTTATGTCCCCTTGTGGCTACAGAACAAGCAACTCTATGAACTTAATAAAGATGAAAATGCTCACTACTACTACTACTACTACTACTACTTCTACTACTACACAGCTTGTCCGGATGCGTCGGTTGTCCTTTAAATGCAGAAAATGAGGACCTCAGCCAGAATAGCCATAAGAATACATCGGTACAATAGAAGTATTTCCTTACGTGTTTGAAATTGCTTCGCAGTAGTGATAGCTAAGTGTCTTCAAACCACAAAGGAATTGGTTTGAAACGTCGCCAGCTGTGAGAAATGTCAAGGTTTACAATCGACAAAATGAGGTTACCGAGAACTTTTTCCAATGAGGCAAGAGACAAGTTTCTTCAAAACATTCCTTGCGCTCTCGAGTCCGCTCACCTTCCACATACCAAACATTTCAGGTGAACATTGTACTAACACTAAGCCGCTGGCCTTACCGGAAGGGTGTGCCTTACTAGCCTGCACCAAAACACACATGTAAAATACTGTATACAGTGATACCTCGGTTTTCGATCGTAATCCGTTTCAGAAAAATGTTCGAAAACCGATTTGTTCAAAAACCGAAACAGCACTTTCCATTCAAATCAATGTAAAAAATCTTAATCCGTTCAAAGTCTAGAAAACAACTTTTTAACTATTTCATCGCATAAACCGGATAAAAACTTAATAATAGAGCAGGTCATGTGTAAAATTCTATAAAAACAAACTTATTTTCACCAATTTTCTTTCTGCTATTCACCTATCCCAGCTGTCTTTGGGCAAACACAGGGCACACTAACTTTTCAAACCATCCTCTGCTTGCTTTAAAGGCATACTATTCAGGAGATCTTAACCAAATATGTCTGCATTTTGGTAAAAATAAAACAACAACAATATTAATGCGTCAGTCACAATGAGGAAGACGTGACGTCTAAGGAAGCGGAGGGTCGTCGAATGATGCATTCAGATGCACTCAGTTTGGTTGAGAACCAAATTTCGGGGCATAAAAAATATGACATTTTTCGTTGCAAAAACTATACTCACCATTTGATGACAATTTAATATTTTCATTCATGGGGCAAAATCAGGAATGCCATTCATATTAACCGCTGTACCTTTTGTGAGTGCACGGATACCCAGTTTGACATGAGATAAATTTCCACAGCCGAGCTCTCCTCGAATTTTGTAGATATATATCTGTCTGTGTCAGACAGAAATTTCAAATCAGTGCATGGAGTCCATTCAACAACCCATCAAGACAGGTGGCAGTAGCCATTAAGAGCCATTATAAGCAATGACAAGCAATGTGTTTCATTGTTAAGATTGTAATATACAATGAAACATAAAATTTGCGTTGACAACATTGTTTTACCACGAAAATAGAGAGAAAAAGAAAACCTGGTACAGTATTGGAAAACAGCGGAAAGCATGTAACGCCTTTACTTTGACTAACACCGTTATCAAGACTAGTACACTGCAATTGAACGTATATATATATGAGAGCTGTTTTTGAATTAATTAAAAGAGGTTGATGAAATGGACAATATTTGCTCTTCTGGACAAAACGAGGCCAAATTATGGTGCAAGTGGCGGAGGCTGCACCGCTTGTAACTGGACAAAGACCCTACGTCAGATTGTGAAAAGTGACGAGAGCACGCTGGCGTTTCGTCACAACTTTTAGCGCCGATTGTCAATTTCAGACTCTTAACAACATTCAACGCGGCATCGCGTGTGTTTTAAGAGTAAAAAGTTGTTAAGTTGGTTAACGATTCGCAGCTTACCTTCGTGTTGGCTCCAGTGAGAAACGGCGACACACTCGAGACTGCACGACCCCAGAAAAAAAGCCACCTGACAAAAGTAACTTACACAAACAATTGACGTTTAAACGCACGAAAGTGTGTCTTTTGCAGATTTATTTCGCATAAATCGTGCACGGAATTATTCAAACAATGGTCGCGTGTTTTTCTGTCTTCGGTTTGAGTGCCTCCACCACCACCAGCAAGCAGCCTTCCACACCGCATTCACACGGAAGAAGCAAGGAAGGGGTGAGGGTTACACTTCCGGTGGTTATTTTCAAAATAAAATCATAGTCGAAGTTTGACAGCAAGGTGTTTATCTTTTATTTTGATGGCGCTACTTATTTCGGGTTTGGATCGACTGTTGGGTAGCTGGAATTTATCCCAGGTTTGGGAGTGACGTCACCAATACCGGTACCGATCCAGTACGCCGCTGAGGAAGAGAGACGGGACATGAGAGGGAGGATGTCGCCCTCTTGCTGATTACAAGAAAACGTGTAAGAAGCACCGAATGAATGAATGGAAGGATGTAACAAATGTAATCATTGAAAACCTTTTTTTTGATCAAAATTAGAATGTATATAATTTATTTCTTCGACATTTATTTTTGTATTCCATTGAACAAACGTTTTCCTGTTTTTTATCGTTCTAATCCGATGTGTTTTTTGCTCTTTATTTTAAATGTGAGTTATATGGGCGGTTGGTGGGCGAAATGTCATTTCTCATACATACATACATACGTACGTGCAAACGCGCACGCATCCACACACGCACACTATTTTTGTGCGTTTGCAGGTAGTGGCGGCAATAATAAAAAACAAAGTAAACACGTACACGAAGGAGTGATTTATTTTCTTTGGAAGTCACTTTATCTTCAACAATGTATTCTGACAGACCCTTTTTTTTACAGTCATCTTGCTGTTAGTGTACTCGAGCAGTCTGCCACGTATGTGATCTTTTATCCACGTACCTCATTAGTTATAATTATACTACTGCGTATCTAAACTGAGTGGACATTTTGCTCCACTTGCAATCCGAAGGGAGCAGAGGATCTATGTTAAGCATATTCCGCATAGTCATTCATCAGTACTGCATGTCTTATACTGACAGACCTTGAGGGGAGGGGAGTTGGTTGTCGACCGGTTGTACCCCTCCTCACTTTACTCTCACTCATTGGACAGTCATGACAGGCATTCCGCTTAAAGGACAACCGACGTCACTTTTTTGTTTTTTAACTGACACCAGAAAGACATTTTATGGCATCTAAAATACCCAAAACATGCAGTATGATATTTTTAGTCAAATGCAAAACACCAATAAAAATGGCTTAAAGTGTCCAAAATCTGCAAACAAAAAATGAACCCGGAAGTGGCCAGTTTCAGAAAGTCCCGCCCCCAGTTCGTGACGTCACACCAAAACGTCTTGCATTGCTGGAGAATCAAAACAATGGCTTCAGATTCGGAGAATATGCTTTCTTGTTACACATCCAGTTATGAATATGATTCAAATAGTTCTGAAGAGGAAAGCATACCTGTTTGCAATAGTTTAAAGAATTATATGTGCCATTTTGAGGCAACATTGAGGGGAAATGTCTCATCGAAATAGAGGCACAAAATGGCGACCTCCTGTGACCACCTCTGTTTCCACAGGCTGATAAATTCCTTATATGGCACTTGGACACCCTCTTCTGACGGCTTTTGGGTGCAACACGAGGTCCCCAGACCAAACAAGTACAGCAGAATACATTGACGTGATGGAAGGACCGCTACAATGTGTCTTTTTTTACGGTCAGGGGCAGTTCTTAAGTGACGTCACGTACGGACTGGTCACCAACTCAAAAACAAGACTTCATGAATATTCAACGCGAGTCTTAAAACGTAAAATATAGCTATACGCTGTGGAATCGTTGCAAAATACGACAAATTATGGATTTTAATTATGGAAATTACATATTATCAGTTGTCCTTTCTGAGGAAAGTTAATGTGAGAGATCCTTTGGTTTATGTTGGATGGGGGGAAAAAAAACAAAATTAATCTCACATGTCCTCGCTTTCACCCGAAGAGGACGTATCAGTCAAGTTAGAGTTACACAGGTTAGAGCTTCATTTTCTACCTCTTCCGCCAAGCTAGGATATCTACCCCCACCCCCGAATTCTGCATCCACTGCTCAGGTTTCACCTGCTGGAGCTGAATGACAGAATTGAGTGACTGCTGAGTTGGCTGGCTCTTTAGTTACAAGGTCCAAGGAGCAGAAGGTCTATTTTGACCAAGGGGTAGCCACTGGAAAGAATGATATAGATCCGACTCAGCATGACTCCTGGGCAACTTGGGCTATTCTGTAGGCTTGTGAAACATGATTTTTGTGGATTGGTAGATTGGTCCAAGTTTTGGTACACAGTCACAAGATTTGTGATTGGTTGAATCACTGGGCTGGTTTTTTTTTTTCAGTAATAACCATAAATTGAAAAATGTTATTTGGTGCATTTGACAGCATTAGAAAATTAAATTATACATGGGGTGATCCAATTACAAGAGGAAATGGCAACAGATGTAAAGTGAGTTGGGCCCTTCTTTTCCCCCTTAGAGGTCATTTCAGGATTTAAAAAGTCTTCCAAGAGCTATATTCTCCATCCTTCCACATCCACCCATCCATCCAACCCATACACTCACCCATCCATCCATCATCCATCCAACATCCAGCCATCATCCATCCATCCGACTGATCCATCCATCCATCCATCCATCCATCCATCCATCCATCCATCCATCCACACATCCATCAACACATCCAACTGATACACCCACAACTGATACACCCACCCACTCATGCATCCATCCATCATCCACCCACCCATCTATCATCCATCCAACCATTCATCCACCCATTCATCCATCCATCCATCCATACATCCATCCATCCAACCCATACACTCACCCATCCATTCATCCATCCATCATCCATCCATCCATACATCCATCCATCCAACCCACCCACCCACCCATCCACCCATCATCCATCCAACCATTCATCTACCAACCCATCCCTCCATCACTCATCCACCCACCCACCCATCCATCCATCCATCCATCCAAGCCCACCCGCACATGCATCCATCCACACATCCAACCTATACACCAACCCACTCATCCATCCACCCACCCACCCATCATCATCCAATTACCATTCACCCACCAATCCATCCACCCATCCATCCATACACCCATCCACACGTACACACATACAACCTATACACCAACCCACTCATCCATCCATCATCATTCATCCATTCAACCATCCACCCTATCCATTTCTACATCCATCACCCACCCATCCATCCATCCACACATACAACCTATACACCAACCCACTCATCCATCCACCCACGCACCCACCCATCATCCATCCAACCATTCATCCACCAACCCATCCCTCCATCACTCATCCACCCATCCATCCATCCATCCATCCAAGCCCACCCACACATCCATCCATCCACACATCCAACCTATACACCAACCAACTCATCCATCCACCCATCCATCCATACACCCATCCACACGTCCACACATACAACCTATACACCAACCCACTCATCCATCCATCATCATTCATCCATTCATCCATCCACCCACCCATCCATCCACCCTATCCATTTCTATATCCATCACCCACCCATCCATCCTTCCACACATACAACCTATACACCAACCCACTCATCCATCCATCATCATTCATCCATCCACCCGATCCATTCCTACATCCATCAACCATCCATCCATCCATCCACAAAGATTTTTTTCCTGCTTTTTCTGTGATCTATAACCTGTAGACTACAACTCAACTCGTTTTTTTAAAAATAGCATTTTTACAAGAGTTTGCAGAAAAACTCAACTACAAACATGTCATTCGAATGAATTGAGTGTTTGTAGAATACGAAGACAGCACTCAAGTCATTTTTAGTCATGTCGGGAGGCATGCATTTATCCATATACTGTCAACTGAAAATAACTTCACAGTTGCTCAGGGCTCAGGTAACAACCAATCACACCTGTTTTCTGAAGCGGATCCATCGCAGCCTTGCTACATTTTTCTTGAATGTTCTTCAAATATCCAGCCTACTGGTGCACTTTTAAAGGACAACAGACGCCTCCGGACAAGTTGTGTCCATAATTTGTAAAATCACTTCAAATGACTTCTACTGAGCGTATTTTACAAAAATTCCACAGCATATTGCGATATTTTACGTTTTAAGACTCCCGCTGAATATTCAGGAAGTCTTGTTTTCGAATTGATGACGATGCCTGACGTGACGTCGCGTAAGCAACGCCCCTGACCGAGAGAGCGAAACACAATGCATTTTGGGTACTTTGTTTGGTCTGAAAACTTCGTGTTGATGGCGAAATTAGAAGGAAAACATGTAAATAACTCGACATGTAAATAACAAGACTACTATTTGATACTAGTTGACACAAATTCCCAGCAGACAAATTAGCCCATTTCCAACGGAGCTTGGGCGCCATCTTGTGCATTTTCGGGGACGCTACATTGGAGTCCAGACGCCTCAAAATGACACCGAAGGACTACTTTAATCGATTGCAAACATTGATGTTTTCCTCTTCGGAACTATTTGAATCATATTCATAACTGGATGAGTAACAAGAAAGCATCTTCTCCGAATCTGAAGCCATTGTTTTGATTCTAGAGCAAGGCAAGACTTACTAGTGTGACGTCACGAACAAGGGGGCGGGACCTTCTGAAACTCGGCATCTCCGAAGTCATTTTTAAGTAGTTTCGGGACACTTTAACTCATTTTTATTGGTGTTTTTCATTTGAGTAAAAATATCAGCCTGCGTGTTTTGTGTATTTTAGATGCTATAAAACGTTTTTCTGATGTCAGTTAGCAAACAAAAAAATGGTGTATTGTATGTATTGTATTGTAAGTTGCAGTTGGACTGATGTTATTACAAGCTGAAGCTGTAACAAAGCCCTTAACATGGACAACTATCATATACACGAAAATAAAGCAGTCACAAAGATAGTAGAAAGCACCAGGGAGTAAAACTAAGATGAACTGTGTGATTACTAAGAAATACGCAGAGCAAATACACGGAAAGACCGATATCCGATTCTGCACACAGGCCTCCTGGGGAAACTGAAACAGTGACAGGCGAGTACATGTAACACCGTATACTGTATATTTAGACTGAAACTAAAACAGCAAATGTACTATTTGCTTGACAACTATATCTTATCATACCCAACGTTGCTTTTCTATCACAGAAAACAAGCTGTTATTGAAAGTCCACCTACCTATTACTCATACTATAGTGTGCTTTAGGGCAACACCTAGCGGGATTTTGTGAATTGAATCACTTCAGATCCTGATCCCGCTTTCGGACACTTGAGGCCTGACAACGGAGAGCGGCCATGGCAGCTGCTATTGCCATGCAACGAGCAGAGTTAGCCAGATAAACACACTCAGGAACAGAGGGCTTTGGTTGCTGGCATGACAAGTGAGTTGTTTTTCACTCAGTCACTGAATTTAGAATAGATGAAGAGTCAAGCGTGAACAGAAATTAACTACCGGTTGCATCTGGGGATATATCAGTTTTACCTTCCAGATTAGGTATTTTCCCTGGCGCCCAATATATTAAATAATAATAATAATAATACATTTCATTTATAAGCGCCTTTCAAAACTCTCAAGGACACATTACAGTCAAAGGATAAGTTTTTCTGTGGCACATGCGCCAAGTAACTCAAATAGATACAAAGCAAGCTAGTTAATAGAGAGCTAATAGATAACAAATAGATGGCTAACTAGATCGTTAGCTAGCCAGCCAGATAGCTAAATAGATAGATAGCCAGCTAGGTAGCTAGCTAGGTCACTGGCCAGCTAGGTATCTAGGGAGCTAGCTAGCTAGATACATAAACAATCTTGAACGCAGAATTCCAAAATGATACGAGCGAACCTTCCAGATTAGTTATTTTCCCTGTTTGAAAAGGCGCTCAATATATTAAATAATAATAACAATAATAATTTCATTTCTAAGCGCCTTTCAATACTCTCAAGGTCACTTTACCGTCACAGGATACGTTTTTCTGTGGGTGAGCAGCGGCAGCCACATGCCAGCGTTCACTCAACCCGGAAGTAACTCAAATCGATATAAAGCTAGCTAGCTAGCTTATAGCCAATAGATAGCCAATAGATAGCCAGCTAGTTGGCTAGATAGCAAATAAGTAGACAGATAGCTAATAGTTAGCCAGATAGCTAACAGATAGCTAATAATAATAATAATAATAATAATAATAATAATAATAATAATAATAATAATAATAATACGTTTCATTTCTAAGCACCTTTCAAAACTCTCAAGGACACTTTACAGTCACTGGATCAGTTTTTTCGTGGGTGAACAGTGGCAGCCACATGCGCCCGCGTTCACTCAACCCGAAAGTAACTCAAATCGATAGAAAGCTAGCTAGACATGTCAGCAGCATTCGAGTGAACAAAGAAAATAAATAAAAGAGATTTTCAAAATAAAAGGGCTGCCTGGGTTGAATCATCCCACTAATCTTTTCAGGGATTTAGCTGCTTGGAAACACAACACCGGTTTAAATGTGTGTGGATTTGCTAAGTCATATATAGACCCGCTTTTCTGCGATGGCAGCGGATGCAGGCTGCGAAAATGAGGCTTGGTCAATATTGGTCTCAACGTGAGGTGACAAATCTCGATGATAATCTGAAAAAAATGCTTAGGGATGAAGTGTATGCCTTGGTGTTCAAAATGCTGCTAAGAGTCTGATAGAGAATAAGGAGTTATCATATCTAAAAGTTTCATGCTGTTATATGCTTAGTCAACACGTGTGACTGGAATACACAATTGAAGCATAGACAACCTGGGGTCAATCTGAGGTCAACAGACACAGCAAGTTAAACTGTCATCTTCATCTAGGAGATCTGGCCTGGCACAGAATTTAGGACTTGGGAAACTCCTTATCACAGAAGTAATTTACGACTTCAAACTCCTTCACAGGAAGAGCTCATTAGCCAGGTTACAAATTTATCACTTCATGGAAAACACAATGTTTTATTGCCACCAGCTGCTTAGAACGCAAGAGGTGTGGTATTCCAATCAAGAAAATTATGTTTTACTAATGTATCACTTTAATTTGCATGTACTCTCAATAAATAGCTTGGCAGAGGGCGGCAGAATTCAGACGTCTGTCATGAATGGCTACGTCTCCTGCCGGCAGTAAATCTTTCTTTCTGATTCCGAGTCTCTGTCCACAGTGTCTGACTGTCACATCTCTGACAGAGTCCCATGAATCTTCTTCTTTTCCTTTTGGCTTTTCCCTTCAAGGGGTCGCTACAGCGAATCAGTGTCCTCCATTCGAGTTACGTTATAACGGCACATACAAACATTTTTGCGGGTACTGTATGTCGAACAATGTTTAGACAGAGATGCTGTAAATAAAATTTTGTATTGCGTGCCTTTTACCGGCCGAGCTCGCTTGTGATTGGCTGCGCACAAGCCATCTGTACACTTGATGCAAAAAGCTATCAACCCAGCTAAACAGAAGACAATTGATGAGGAACTAGGTAAAATTATCACATAGAAAGCACCTACAAGGGATCATTCCTCAAGATGGTGAAAGAAGGTTACGTTCCTCATCAAGTGTTTAATGCTGATGAAACCGGCCACTCCATTCCATCAAGCCATCAATGACCGTCACAAAGGTAAATAAAATGACTTTATTATACAGTATAGTTTATTTCTTTAATTATAATACCATATCACATTTATTATACATAAAATAAGGTATGTGTTGTGTAGTTTTAAGTCTTAGAAAATTAGAAAGTAGAAAATTATGTTTTATGGGGACTTGGGAAGGAACGGATTATTCTCATTTTAATAGTTTCCTATGGGAAATTAATTTTTGGGATACACACTTTTCGCCTTACACACTGTCTGGGAACCAACTAAGTTCGTAAGGCAAGGTATCACTGTATCTCGTTCGTAAGGATGGATGTGCGTCTGTAGTACCAAAAAATAAATAGTTTTGACAGCGTCCCAGATGCTGCGCAAAGTCATTAGTAGGGTCAGGAATGGCGCAACACAGACTCTGGTGTTTGGGCGTTTATAGTCCCGATAAAGCCTTTCCGCCATTTTATTTGATATTCTAAAATATACATGGGAGCAGTCATAGCCAAATAATTAAGATTGTCACCTGCCACCAAGGGAGGGACCCCCCACTTGAAGGCCATCCCCGGTCACATGGCTGTGCCTTCCTTAAGCAAGACATTGATATCCCAAAATACTCGACACGCCCCTGCTTGACTGTGTGCCAATAACAAAGTGTGGTTGCTGTCATGGACACAAGAAAAAAAAAAACGGGATCTTCTTGATATTTATAAATTATCTTCTGTGTGTTAGCCAAGCCCTCTTTTCGTCCCGGGAGAAGGAAATTTCCTGGAGCCGTGCCTCGGGAGAGTATTTCTAACTTAAAATTATGACATTCAGAATGCTAAATTATAATTAATAGTTGATTAATGAATGGATGAATGGGCAGATTTGAAATTTCTAAAACATTTGTATTTATATCGATACTGTACGTATATCAAATGATGTTGACTATAACAGAGCGGATATGTTGAGCTTGACAACATTGTGGAAATGTGTCGCTGGCTTGGACCAAATACACAGAGATACACCGATCAATATTTCAAATGGAACAATATTTGATTATCTATCATGACCTGAAAAATATATCCATATATATATACAGTGATACCTTGGCTTATAAAACTTAATTGGTTCACAGATAGAGTGTGTAAGGCGAAAAGTGTGTATCCCAAAAAATAATTTCCTATAGGAAACCATTAAAATAAGAATAATCCATTCGCAGGTCCCCATAAAACATCATTTTCTACTCTCTAAAAGCTACTAAAACTACATATAATATACCTTATTTTATGTCTAATAAATGTGTCATGGTGTTATAATTAAAGAAATAAACTGTGCTGTATAATAAAGTGGTTTTATTTACCTTTGTGATGGTCGTTGATGGCTTGATGGAATGGAGTGGCCGCTTTCATCAGCATTAAGCATCAAGTGTAAAGATGGCTTGTGCGGGTTATTTGTGGAACCTGATTGATGGGAATTTTAACCTTGCAGTCTACACTCTGCCTTTGAACTATCAAAGTTGAAACGACTCCAAATTCCACTGCTTCCTATCCATTTTACATGTCACAGCAGCAAATTGATGAGGAACTAAGTAAAATTATCGCAGAGACTATCAATCGATTAAAGGAGTCCTCCATTGGAGTCCAGACGCCTCAAAATGACACGGAAGGACTTCTTTAATCGATTGCAAACATGTATGCTTTCCTCTTCAGAACTATTTGAATCATATTCCTCCCTTTTCCTTTCAGAGACCTTCTTTATGGCGCTCAAATCAGGTGCAGGGATCAATTTCCAGAGTTTTCCAGGATGCTCATATAATATCACTGTTGAAAGTACAGGAATTCCATTGCAATTGGTCTCTGGCGTCCTAAAAGCGACGACACGGTACGTCTTTCCTGACCTTTCCAAGCGACCTCTTATTTTGACGGCACAATGACACGGCCGAGCTGAAGCATCATGCGACAGCTGCAATTTTATCCCTTGGACTGCACAGCTGAGCTGGACACCAAGGGTGGGGGTCACTGAGGGCCAGCTAGACAAAAGTAATGGGGGACACCAGCAAGGCTGGAAATAGTTTGCAGAATCAAACATTTCAGACTTTTCTCTCAGATGTTTGTTTGTTTGTTTCATCGTTAACAGCTAAGCCCATTTCAACCGTGTTGTTGACTAATCTATCTATCAATCGATCAATCTTTAAAGGACAACGGACACCATTTTTTTGTTTCCTAACTGACATCAGAAAAACGTTTTATAGCATGTAAAATACCCAAAACACGCAGGCTGATATTTTTAGTCAAATGCAAAACACCAATAAAAATGACTTAAAATGTCTAAAAACGACTTCAAAATGAAACCGGAAATGGCCAGTTACAGAAGGTCCCGCCCCCTTGTTCGTGACGTCGCGCCAAGACGTCTTGCCTTGCTCGAGAATCAAAACAATGGCTTCAGATTGGAAGAAGATGCTTTCTTGTTACTCATCCAGTTATGAATATGATTCAAATAGTTCTGAAGTGGAAAGCATACATGTTTGCAATCGATTAAAGAAGTCTTTCCGTCTCATTTTGAGGCGTCTGGACTCCAATGTAGCGTCCCAGAAAATGCACAAGATGGCGCCCAAGCTCCCGTTGGAAATGGGCTGCTTTGTCTGCTTGGAATTTGTGTCAACTAGTATCAAATAGTAGTCTTGGTGCAACACACCAGGATTCACCATCGCGTTATTTATGTGTTTTCCTTCTAATTTCGCCATCAACACGAAGTTTTCAGACCAAACAAAGTACCCAAAATGCATTGTGTGTCGCTTTCTCGGTCAGGGGTGTTCCCTCCGTGACGTCACGTCAGGAATAGTCACCAACTCGAAAAAAAGACTTCCTGAATATTCAGCGCGAGTCTTAAAATGGAAAATATGGCTATGTGCGGTGGAATCTTACGCTAAGTAGAAGTCATTTGAAGTCTTCTTCTTTTCCTTTCCGCTTTTCCCGTCATGGGTCGCCACAGCGAATCAGTGTCCTCCATCTTCAGAGGTAGGATCCGCATGTTTATTTTGGCCAAGCTTTTACGTCGGATGCCCTCATGACACAGCCCTCTGTATTTATCCGGGCTTGGGACCGGCACAAGAAGACGCTGGCTTATGTCCCCTTGTGGCTACAGAACAAGCAACTCTACGAAGTTAATAAAGATGAAGATGTTCAGTAAAAGGCTCCCAAACACAAATTTTAAATACTGATATGTATGGAGTGATTTACAAATTATAGACACAACTTGTCCGGAGGCGGCGGTTGTCCTTTAAAGATAAATTTAATCTGAACAGTTTTCTAATGACTCTTAACTACAAACGGAATTCCTACAAAATCTTCCAAATAAACCAAGGATGCCTCGAGTAAAATTTGTTTTCATTCACATTCCAAAGTGCTTTGCTTTGTCATATGTTTCACCATATTTCTGTCATTAAACGGGAAACCTGGTTGTAAATAATGGAGGCTTTTTCACATTTTTTTTCCCGTTTGTTTTTAGTTTGTCTCATTACTTACATCGTCTAAATATCTCGTCATCACCCTGTTTGACAAAGACATACAGTATGCATGAAAACATGCCCCATTTCTGTGACAGACAAAGTAATCCAATCTATTACTAGTCATGTTCTGTTTAACGAGTACAACATGTTGCTCTGTCTTCGTTTCTATCATCTGCTTTAAATTACGCCAAATAAGAGTCAAAGGACATGACATCCCGTTTGTCGGAGTCTCCACTTTTGAGGTTTTATGATGCATTGTGCCATATGCAATGCTGTAAAGGACAACCGACACCATTTTTTTTGTTTCCAAACTGACATCAGAAAAATGTTTTATAGCATCTAAAATACCCAAAACACGCAGCCTGATATTTTTAGTCAAATGCAAAACACCAATTAAAAAATGACTTCTAGTGTCCCAAAACTGCCAAAAAATGAGCTTGGTACTGGGCAGATTCAGAAAGTCCCGCCCCCTTGTTCGTGACATCACTATGGGTCACACACTGCCTTGCTCCAGAATCAAAACAATGGCGTCAGATTCGGAGAAGATGCTTTCTTGTTACTCATCCAGTTATGAATATGATTCAAATAGTTCTGAAGAGGAAAGCATACATGTTTGCAATCCATTAAAGAAGTCCTTCTGTCTCATTTTGAGGTGTCTGGACTCCAATGTAGCACCCAGAAAATGCACAAGATGGCGCCCAAGCTCCGTTGTTAATGGGCTGATTTGTCTGCTGGGAATTTGTGTCAACTAATATCAAATAGTAGTCTTGGTGCAACACAAAACGATTCACCATCGCGTTATTTATGTGTTTTCCTTCTAATTTCGCCATCAACACGGATCAACACGACATTTTCAGACCAAACAAAGTACCCAAAATGCATTGTGTGTTGCTTTCTCGGTCAGGGGCGTTGCCTACGTGACGTCACGGTAGGTATCGTCACCAACTCAAAAACAAGACTTCCAGAATATTCAGCGCGAGTCTTAAAAGGTAAAATATAGCTATATGCCGTGGCATCTTTGTAAAATGCGCTCGGTAGAAGTCATTTGAAGTGATTTCACAAATTATGGACACAACTTGTCCAGAGGCGACGGTTGTCCTTTAAATATCTTGTCTTTGTAATTCAGTTCACAGTTTACAAATTGTTGTATAATGTTCTCATGTTAAACACAACACTCCAACGTTATTGGAATTAGCCTGTATGTTAGATGAACGCATTCTGCTGTAAAGACCCTAATTTTGTTTCCCCTCCCCACACACACGCACAAACTATTCAATCTGTGGCGCACCACAAATAGAACACTCGAAGAAGCACCATTGACGTGTTTCTCCTTGGAGAGAATCCAGGGACTGTTAGGTCAGGAAAACCTGAGCGTAAGCAAGAAAAGCTTGACTTGAAAGAACACTGTGCTATTTTGCATGAGAGGATGAAGAAAATAGCGCTATAATTTCTCACCATGTGATTGTCTGTCATCGCCAGGCCTGGATACAATATCCGAAGCATTACAGGATTGGGATTGGATGCATCTTCCCCAATGAGTGAAGGTAGAAACAGATGAGACACATGAGCGGGAAGGGAGATGAAAATCCTCTGGGTTGGACACCCGACCCTTTAGATGCTGTCCTGTTGCCTGCAAAAATACAGTGATACCTTGGCTCACAAACTTAATTGGTTCCCGGACAGAGTGTGTAAGGCGAAAAGTGTGTATCCCGAAAATTAATTTCCTATAGGAAACCATTAAAATGAGAATAATCCGTTCCCAAGTCCCCATAAAACATAATTTTCCAATTTTCTAAGCCTTAAAACTACACAAAATAGAATCAGAATCAGAATCAGAATCATCTTTATTGCCAAGTATGTAGAACACACAAGGAATTTGTTTCCGGTAGAACACGCTGCACTAGTATCGTTGTCAAAAAAACTGCTAAGTGGCACTTATTTTATGTGTAATAAATGTTCTATGGTATTTTAATTAAAGAAATATAAACTGTACTATATAATAAAGTTGTTTTATTTACCTTTGTGATGGTCGTTGATGGCTTGATGGAATGGAGTGGCCGCTTTCATCAGCATTAAACACTTGATGAGGAACATAGCCTTCTTTTTTCACCATCTTGAGGAATGATCCCTTGTAGGTGCTTTCTCTGCGATAATTTTATCTAGTTCCTCATCAATTGTGTTCTGTTTAGCTGGGTTGATAGCTTTTTGCATCAAGTATACAGATGGCTTGTGCGGGTTGATTGTGGAGCCTGATTGATGGTATATTTAACCTTGCAACCTGCTGCGTTCTTGACCAATCACGTGGCTTTAACTGACGACTGGGGGCGGGGAACAGAGGACCAAAACAAGCCGGGTGCCATTTCCTTGTCACGGTGGCAGCTCCGTGTGTATCCCGAAAGATAGTTCATATGCCAAGGTAAAATGTTCATACATTTAACGTTCGTAAACCGAAGTGTGTTTTGGTGTGTGTTGTTTTCCCCTGAGAAATGAGATAATTGTCATTTTTCTTGGAAGATGATTAGAAAAGCATCTGGAAAAAAAAAATTACCAAGAAACTATGTTAAAAATTTCCCAACATCGGCAAAAATGAATGCCGCATTGTGAAGGTGACCGTAAATCATCTGAGTGACCGTAAAAGGCCACATGGTTGACTCTGGGAGGCAGGGAGTGAATAAGGGTGGGGGGGTCAGGGTCTCGAGGGTTATCTCTAAGAAGCGCTGCTTTATTTATAGATCAAAAAAAAAAAGGGGGGGAAAACCCTAACAACCAGCCAGCCACTCCTAATATTGTACCTCCCCTATTTTCAATTAGCTCCTCATGGGTGGAGTAACGCAATTGACTAGAAGCCTTCCAGTGAGTCTCGCCTCAGTCTGATCCAGAATCTGCACAGACACAAACTCCTCACACAGGGAAGGTAAGACCGATCCATCCATCATCCCCAAATCATCTTCATCTCCATTCTTTCATCCCACTTCTGCAATCTCATCACCTTTTTCCCATCTGCCCCCCAAGATAGACCTCTTGACTTTTTATCATCCTAAAAGTAGCCCATACTAATCGCAGAGGCAATTTCTTCCTTAAAATTGACTACATTTTCAGTTCCGACAGCAGATAACATCTGATCTAATGGACACCTTCGATTTAAACTCGTTCACTTGATTTAGTCATTTAGATGATGCCATTATTGAGGCTGGAGATCAGACCGTCCCATCTTTAAGCTTGGCAGCAGATGGTGACTGCCTTTTCGTGGCATTTTCACATTTTCTGCATCCTTGAAATGTCAATATGATGGAAAGAGAGCTAACATCTATGGATAAATAGTCTGGTAAATATAAGGAAAACTAAGATTGAAATGATTTATCATTGACTCTCCTAATATGGAAACTACAGCCCTAGATGAGATCTCTAAACTGCTGTTGACATGAGTATAGCGAAAAATTTCAGGTGAAGCTAAACGTTTCTTCTCTTGACTATATTTTCATTGCCAATATTTTGTAAGCGCATCTCTGAATATACTCGACATTGCGATAATATCATAGCGAGAGGTATTTCTGTGGTAACATTTTGGTAGATATTTTTACAATTACTGTATTCCAAAGTGCCCCGATTGACATCCGGTTGTAAAAATATTTCCTGTCACATGTTACTGTTTGGAAATTAAAATACAGTTATACCTTGGCTTACGAACTTAATTGGTTTCCAGACAGAGTGTGTAAGGCGAAAAGTGTGTATCTCAAAAATAAATTTTCCATAGGAAACTATTAAAATGAGAATAATCCGTTCCCAGGTCCCGATAAAACATACTTTTCTAATTTTCTAAGCCTTAAAACTACACATAATAATACCTTATTATATGTACAATAAATGTGCTATGGTATTATAATTAAAGCAATAAACTGTACAGTATAATAAAGTTGTTTTATTTACCTTTGTGATGGTCGTTGATGGATTGATGGAAGGGAGTGGCCGATTTCCTCAGCATTAAACACTTCTTTCACCATCTTGAGGAATGATCCATTGTAGGTGCTTTCTCTGCTCACCCGCACAAAAAATCCAGTGACTAAAGTGTCCTTGAGAGTTTTGAAAGGCGCTTGGAAATTAAATGTATTATTATTATAAACCATAAACATACTTATATCAGCTTAAAACATACATTCCATACAAAATATAGCACTGAAGCAACTTACGAACAAATTCACCTTACGAACGCCCGTTCGGAACGTATCTTGTTCGTAAATTGGGGAGCGTCTGTATGTTCTCCCCCAAAACACTGAGTATCTATCACATCGTTGCATCATCATTAGCATTGCAAAAATATTGTGTCATATCATACTGACTGAAATCGCCACACCTACATACATACAAGCCTTAAAAACAGTTGCGCTAGACTTTGCAGGGGGCGACCTTCATCATCATCATCTCACTGGCTTTAGCTTGTCCACCATCAAAGGCAGCCCAGCTATCTGGGAAACAGCTGCCCAACGCGTCGGACCAACCCGCAGATTGTATTTGTGGCCGTTCAGATTAGCTGTTTTTATTTTTAGGCAGGCGATAAATCCTCGTGTACGTTAGGTGAGTCATGGTGGTCAGCGATAGACAATGACAGAACGTGGGTGGGGGGGAATGGAAAGATTCAACCGCTCGGGCTTGGAATATTTTCGGGAACATCATGTGTGGTTTTTGCTGAACTAATTCCCTGCCAGACATGTGCAAAAAAATGTATCCACTCCAGTGCCAGGGTTTTTGTCATTGTCAGTCGAATTCCAGGAGCCACAGAATATTGAGTTTTCGGACTACATAAACATTCAATGTAGCGTCAGAAACCTTAGACTTTCCTCTTTCATCAGAAAAGAGAGTTAATGCCTAAATTATTTGAGTCTGGAGTTATAAGCTTGAAATGAGGGCAACAAAAATCAATGCAATACATACACATTGGTTTATATAGTGCTTTAACAACAGCTGAAGCTGGAACAAAGCGCTAATATGTAAAAATGAAAAATGATGCTCCCTTGTGAAAGGGAAAAAAAACGTTGCAAGAGGCCATGGCCAGTGCTTTATTGGCACCCAAACAAGAAAACAGTGAAATTTGGACTTGTTTCAACTTTGATAGTTCAAAGGCAGAGTGTAGACTGCAAGGTTAAAATATCCCATCACTCAGGCTCCACAAATAACCCGCACAAGCCATCTGTACACTTGATGCAAAAAGCTATCAGAACACTAGCTAAACAGAACACAATTGATGAGGAACTAGGTAAAATTATCGCAGAGAAAGCACCTACAAGGGATCATTCCTCAAGATGATGAAAGAAGAAGGCTACGTTCCTCATCAAGTGTTTAATGCTAATGCAAAGGTCAATAAAACCCCTTTATTACACAGTACAGTTTATTTCTTTAACTATAATACCATAGCACATTTATTATACGTAAAATAAGGTATATTTTGTGTAGTTTTAAGGCTTAGAAAATTAGAAAGTAGAAAATTATGTTTTATGGGGACCTGGGAACAAATTATTCTCATTTTAATGGTTTCCTATGGGGAAATTAATTTTTGGGATGCACCCTTTTCACCTGACACACTCTATCTGGGAACCAATTAAGTTCGTAAGCCAAGGTATCACTGTATCTGATCTGATCCTGCCGCCCCATTTTAAAACTGCTCACAATAAACCACTACACGTCTACATTTAGGCACAGGTTGAATAACCAGAGTCGGATTTACTCTGCAAACAGCTGCAGCAGTGAAAAGCCCTTTTTTTCCAAGTGTCATTCTAGCCACTTATACGCCTAGCGACAAAGGCTACTGTAGCGCTGACAGCTGGAGGTTAGCTGATGGCTTCTTACAGTAACAGTCTGAGCATTGGTCAGTGTAAGCTCTCAGTCTTACAGGAGTGGTCCATCGATGAAAAGGTTTCTTCAGCCGTCATCTGTACTTCTTTGAAGGTGTCGGACGTTAGTTAAGCTGATGAGGTGATTCCAGGGCAAATTGGGCAATCGGTCCAGTCGTCAGTCAGGACAATAGAAGGAATCAGTGGAGCCGCAGGGATTAGTCCTCTGCTCCCGCCAACCTGAGAGCAGGGACCAATCGTAGCAGAGTCCGGCACCGCCACGTCTGGACAGTAGGGATATATATATATAGGGCTGAAACTACCAGTAGGACTTTAGTTTGCTGACGAAGCTCCTTGGATAAGTAGCGAAACGTCCGACACCTTCAAAGAAGTACAGATGACGGCTGAAGAAACCATTTCATCGTTAGCATTGACGTGCTAAAGTTTTGTGCACACGCGCACCCAACCAAGCCATCTCGCATCCCAAGTCGACTGATAGGGCGTATTTATAGCCTCCTCATTTCCAGCCAGAAGAAAATAAGAGCCCACTTAAAGACGAAGGAAACATTGAGAACCTTGAAACGTGCAAAAAGTACACACAGTACACACTTGTCACTCTTTGTTTCTTCTTTTTGACAATTTTATGTGAAGTGGGTGAAAATGACGGACCGCTACGACTGCCATTACTGCAAAGAATCCCTCTTCGGGAAGAAGTACGTCCTCCGAGAAGAGAATCCCTATTGTGTGAAATGTTACGAGAGCCTCTACTCCAACACCTGCGAGGATTGCAAGAAGCCCATTGGATGCAATACCAGAGTGAGCACACCGACATTGTGTAAACACTTGCATCCATGGTCATTTTTTAGACAAGGAGGGTGTTAAAAGACAAGCGACACCTCCGGACAAGTTGTGTCTATAATTTGTACGATGCCTGACGTGACGTCACTGAAGGAACGCCCCTGACCGAGAAAGCGACACACAATGAATTTTGGGTTCTTTTTTTCGCCTGAAAACACTGTTGATGGCGATATTAGAAGGAAAACTACATAAATAACGCGATGGTGAATCATTGTGTGTTGCACCAAGACTACTACTTGATACTAGTTGATACAAATTCCCAGCGGACAAATCAGCCCATTTCCAACAGAGATTGTGCGCCATCTTGTGTATTTTCTGGCCGCTACATTGGAGTCCAGACGCCTCAAAATGACACGGAATAACTTCTTTAATCGATTGCAAACATTTATGCTTTCCTCTTCAGAACTATTTGAATCATATTCATAACTGGATGAGTAACAAGAAAGCACAAAAAAAATGCGACCATTTCTAGATATCTATTAGCTATCTAGCTTTCGATCTATTTGAGTTACTTCCAGGTTGAGTGAAACCTGGCGGGTGTGGCTGCATGATAAGTTTTTCTGTGGGTGAGCAGCGGCAGCCACGCGCGCCAGCATTCACTCAACCCAGAAGTAACTCAAATAGAGAGAAAGCTAGCTAGATAGCCAATAGACAGCCACTAAATTGCTAGCTAGAGCTAATAGAAAGCTAATAGATACCTAGCTAGAGTTAATAGATAGTTAGCTAGAGCTAGAGCTAATAGATAGCTAGCTCCAGCTAGTAGTGATGATGCTACATTGACATTTTGTGTCCCTTATCCTGGCAGGACCTGTCTTACAAAGACCGCCACTGGCATGAGGAGTGCTTCAAATGCTTCCAGTGCAAGCGCTCCCTGGTAGACAAACCTTTCTCCACCAAGGATGATCAGCTGCTTTGCACCGAGTGCTATTCCAACGAATACTCCTCCAAGTGCCACGACTGCACGAAAACCATCATGCCAGGTGGGCACGAAAATTACAAATACTACACCGTCCTATGTCTGTGGACGCTCTCAGAGAGACGGGAGGGAGAGCACGTCTCCAGCAGATATAGACAACAGGAGTGATGTCGTTTTGAAAAGGACCTATCATCTGCTAGATACAATCAGGAATATTTATTATTAGACTGAAACATGATAGCTTAAGGTTTGTATATTGTTGTGAGGACAACAATGGAACTTGTCTCCCCGGCCACCACACTCAGAGGCTCTCTGCCTTAAAAGCTTTGCATGCCAATCAAGACGTGATCAGCCACAGGTGTTGGGTTTGGATTGCTGCCTTCCACCAGATGGGGCCAAAACTCTCTCTGGGTGCAGCCAGCCATCTTAAGGGAATATATTTCCCCTCCAGGCCTCTCGTGACAGACATGTATACTAACATATACAAATAACTAAACTATGGACTTACTAACTGATAAGAATAAGTAGAAATGAAATAACATGGGATGTTTTTAGGATGTGTATATAACTAGTTCTAACAGTAATTATAAAAGAGGACAGTGCGCTAAAAACAGAAGTCTTTAGGAAAGCCACGTACACCGACCAAGACTTACTTTTTGAATCTAACCGCCCTCTACGACACAAACTAGGAGTTATCAGAACCCTAGCGAAAGAAAATAGATGGTTTGAAAGGGGAGTAAAAGAAGCTATTGTCATAAAACAGCAAAATCCTTCACTAAATCGCCACGGCGGAGTGAGGCCCAATGTGGATCGTTCCTACCACCGACTTCTTAGGCAACGTAGGCTTAGTTATGCTGATGAGGTGATACCAGATCAAATGGGGCAATCAGGCCAGTCGTAGATCCCATTCTCAAGCAGGACAATAGAAGTAATCAGTGAAGCCGCAGGGAGTAGTCCTCTGCCCCGCCCAACCTGAGAGCAGGGATCAATCATAGCAGAGGCTGGCACCACCACGTCTGGACAGTAGGGATATATACAATAAAGTCTCGTTATATCGATATTGGATATATCGATAGTCCCGGTTATATCGATATTTTTTCGGACTCCCTTGAATATCGATATAACGAGACTTTACTGTATATATAGGGCCGAAACTACCAGCAAAAGATTTTATTTTGCTGACGAAGCCTCTTGGATAAGAAGCGAAACGTCCGACACCTTCAAAGAAGTACAGACGACGGCTGAAGAAACCTTCTCATCACTATTTAGATTATGTTTCCGTATCATGTGTTTTGTTGTTGTTGCTGTGAAGGCTCCAGGAAGATGGAGCACAAAGGCAACAGCTGGCACGAGACTTGCTTCACCTGCCAGCGATGCCAGCAGCCCATCGGCACCAAGAGCTTCATCCCCAAGGAGAACCACAACTTCTGCGTGCCCTGCTACGAGAAGCAGTTTGCCATGCAGTGTGTGATGTGCAAAAAGGTAGCGAGCGGGAAAGCATGCTCCTGACGTAGCGCTATAACGTCAATTTCAAAACTCCATTTTAGCCCATCACCACCGGCGGCGTGACCTACCGTGAGCAGCCGTGGCACAAGGACTGCTTCCTGTGCACGAGCTGCAAGCAGCAGCTATCTGGACAGAGATTCACCTCCAGGGATGACTTTGCCTACTGCCTCAACTGCTTCTGCAACCTCTATGCCAAGAAGTGTGCTTCCTGCACCACTCCTATCAGCGGTAAACACATATATTCAATATACAGACACTCCCCAACTTATGAACAAGATACAAACACTCCCATACTTACGTACATTCGAGTTACGAACAAGTAAACATACACACGTTTTTGTAGCAACATATGTTGTACAGTGATACCTCGGTTTACGAACCCCTTTGGCTTACGAACGTTTCGGTTTACGAACGCTAAATTTATGAAAATTTTACCTTGGCATACAAACTATTTTTCGGGATACACACAAGGCTGCCACAATGTGCCATGTGTCGTACGCGAACGAGCCCGTTCTAACAAGAAAATGGCCGCCAACTCATTTTTGTCCTCTATTCCCCGCCCCCAGTCGTCGGTTAAAGCCACGTGATTGGTCAAGAACGCAGCAGTGAGTAGAGGTGGTTTAAACATTAAAGAGACAGGCAGACGACAGAAAGAGAGTGATAAAATGGATAGCAAACAGTGAAATTTGGATTCGTAGCTAAATAGCTAGCCAGACAGCTAATAGATAGCTAGCTAGATAGCCATCCAGCTAACAGATAGCTAATAATAATAATAATAATAATTTTAGCTGGCTACCAAGCTAGCTAGCTATTTACTGTCTATTAGCTTTCTGGCTGGCTAGCAATCTAGCTTGCTATGTATTAGTTATCTAATAGCTACCTAACTTTCGACCTATTGGAGTGATTCAACTATCTAGCTAACTATCTATGAGTTATCTATTAGCTAGCTTGCTATCTTTCTATCTACTTGAGTTACTTCCGGGTAGAGTGAACGATGGCGCATGTGGCTGCCGCTGCTCACCCACAGAAAAACAGATCCGGTGACTGTAAAATGACCTTGAGAGTTTTGAAAGGCGCTTATACTGTAAATGAAATGCATTCTTAGTATTATTATTAAGTGAACCGTGAAGTAGCGAGGGAACACTGTACTGTATCCTTTCGTCCATTAAAAAAAAAATAAATAAATCCAACTTCCTGTTACAGAGAAACTTCCTGTGCTTCACTGTTTCATTGGTGTAAAGTCCCAGAAATCCAATATGCGCTCATTTTGTTTTTTTTGTTTATTCAGGCCTCGGAGGCAGCAAGTATATTTCTTTCGAGGAGCGCCAGTGGCATAACGATTGCTTCAACTGTAAGAAGTGTTCCGTATCCCTGGTGGGTCGCGGTTTCCTGACCGAGCGTGATGACATCCTGTGCCCGGAGTGTGGCAAAGACATGTGAAGGACGCAAATCGCCGACATACACGCGCATACAATCATACATGGAAATGCTTAAAGGACAACCGACACTATTTTTTTTTTTTGTTTCCTAACTGACATCAGAAAAACGTTTTATCGCATGTAAAATACCCAAAACACACAGGATGATATTTTTAGTCCACCAATAAAAATGACTAAAAAGTACTAAAAGTGTCTAAAAAGTACTTCAATTTGAAACCGGAAGTGGTCAGTTTCAGAAGGTCCCGCCCCCTTGTTCGTGACGTCACGCCAAGACGTCTTGCCTTCATCAAGAATCTGCTTTCTTGTTACTCATCCAGTTATGAATATGATTCAAATAGTTCTGAAGAGGAAAGCATAAATGTTTGCAATCGATTCAAGAAGTTCTTCAGTAGCAATTTGAGCCGTCCAATGTAGCGTCCCAGAAAATGCACAAGATGGCGCCAAAGCTCTGTTGGAAATGGGCTGATTTGTCTGCTGGGAATTTGTGTCAACTAGTATCAAATAGTAGTCTTGGTGCAACACACAACAATTTACCATTGCGTTATTTATGTGTTTTCCTTCTAATTTCGCCATCAACACGGATCAACACCAAGTTCGGTCAGGGGCGTTCCTTCTGTGACGTCACGTCAGGAATCGTCACCAACACAAAAATCAGACTTTTTGAATATTCAGCGCGAGTCTTAAAACGTAAAATATAGCTATATGCTGTGGAATCTTTGTGAAATACGCTCAGTAGAAGTCATTTGAAGCGATTTTTACAAATTATGCACACAACTTGTCGGGAGGCGTCGGTTGTCCTTTAAACCACAGGTGTCAAAGTCAAGGCCCGCTGGCCAAATCCGGCCCGCCACATCATTTTTTTTCGGCCCGCGAAAGCAAATCAAACTTGTTAAATTCCATGATGATTGCTAAAATCTGAGCCAAAATTTCCTATTTTTGGATGTCAACCACAAGAAAAGTCATTATTCTTGACTTCAGATTTGAAAACGAGTTATTCATTAATTTGCTGTGTGCTCTATATGTAATATTTGAAGGGATTTAAACATTCTAATGGCTTCCCCAAATTCATAACGGCCCTCGAGAGGAAACCATAACTACAATGTGGCCCGCGGCAAAAAAATGACTTTGACACCCCTGCTTTAAACGGTCGCGTCAGACACCATTAGTATTCTTTACTTCTTTCTAATGTGCATTTTTGTTGGGCTTAGCTACTTATTTTACAAGGACTTGATGAATATTGTTAACATAATCATATCTTGCATGAATATAGAGGACATGTTTGCAACTATGAATTATGGTTTAGCGTGAGCGTGATTGCAGATTGCATGCTTCTAATTTGACTAAATCCATGTGATGCGCTTGGATGAGCGACTTGTTGTTGATTTGTGTAAAATGTAGATGTGCATGAGGTCAGGTTTACGGACTAGCCAAAATAAAGAGTTAACAATTAGCATCATGTCTCTTATTCATATCGCGATCCATTTTCTGCCATATTTCGCTAACGGTTGTCTGATGCAAATGCCAAGGACGGCTTTCATTACCATGATGTCCACGAGGGGGCGCCAGAATGTTGCGATGAAGCAAAGGGTGACTCAGAAACTTCCAAACTGGTGATTTTATCTTGGGATTTTCCAATCGAGCAACTGCGAAAAAACAATGAGCAAAAATGGGTGAATAAAGGCCATTAGGACAATTGTCGGGCAAAGCGGACAACCAATTCCTGAAGTCTATTTTTTGTTTTTTTTTTCCTCACTTCAACCATTTTTTGTGTTTGTTTTTTCATTACTACACTATGTCACTTTACATACGACACGACCTGATTTACATTCAGAAATTATATGTATTGTCTGTTGTCAATTGTATGTCATATTTAGCTAGTAGCTGCATATCTAGCTAGCTATTTGAGTCAG
Source organism: Hippocampus bargibanti (assembly GCF_051943395.1). Taxonomy (NCBI): domain Eukaryota; kingdom Metazoa; phylum Chordata; class Actinopteri; order Syngnathiformes; family Syngnathidae; genus Hippocampus; species Hippocampus bargibanti. The sequence continues at coordinate 24,751,155 of NC_142741.1, forward strand.
GAAACATATTAGCTAGCTAGCTATTAGTTATGTGACTGTAAAGTGACCATGAGAGTTTAGAAAGGCACTTATAAATGAAATGTATTATTATTATTATAAGCTGTATAGCTATCTAGCTATCTATCTGTTGGCTATCTACTAGCTGGCTAGCTAGCTTTACATCTGTGTATTTAATAGTGACATTCAGTGTATTAGCTAACAATCTAGCTACTAGCTCTAGAGCTATCTAGCTAGCTATCTTTTGGCTATCTATTAGCTATCTAAGAGCTGGCTAGTTAGCATTCTATCTATTTACTTCCAGGTAAGTGAACGCTGGCGCGTGTGGCTGCCTCTGCTCACTCACAGAAAAATCCTGTATCCTGTGACTGTAAAGTGACCTTGAGAGTTTTGCAAGGCGCTTAGAAATGAAATGTATTGTTATTAGCTATATAGCAATCTAAGTATCTAGTAATCAAGCTAGCAGTTGGCTATTTATTAGCTATCTACTAGCTGGCTAGGTAGCTTTCTATCTGTGTATTTAATAGTGACATTTAGTGTATTAGCTAACTATAGAGCTAGCTATTAGCTACACAGCTATCAAAGTGGCTGGCTATCTATCTTTTGGCTATCTATTAGCTATCTATGAGCTGGCTAGTTAGCATTCTATCTATTTACTTCCAGGTAGAGTGAACGCTGGCGCGTGTGGCTGCCTCTGCTCACTCACAGAAAAATCCTGTATCCTGTGACTGTAAAGTGACCTTGAGAGTTTTGCAAGGCGCTTAGAAATGAAATGTATTATTATTATTAATTCTTAGAAACAAATTACTGAGAGCCAACCGGTTCTCAAAAATAACGTTTTTGATTCATGTATTTCATTATTATTGTTATTTAGCGTCATCTTTAAATAGATATGCTTATTACTACACCGTGCATTCCATAATCATCTTTATCGACATGAAATTGATTAATCTTCAATAGAAGCATCATTGATCATTTGTATGGGCATACTATTGATTTAAAAAAAAAAAAAAAATAATGAAAAATTTGACCACATTTTACATGAATAAAAACTAAAAAAAACTATGCTGTAAGTCAAAGACAAGGCCTAATTGACTTCCTGATCAGATGAATCAGCTATGTTGGAGAATGGAAATAGGGCAATCAAGGACAGAAGTTTGAGGAGTCCTGCGATAAAGCACGATGAGTGAAATGACAAATTAATTCACATTAAAAAAAAAAAGATGTTTTATTGATGCCACTGGGTAAAATCACTCCGATGACTCTCACACAACAACGTTTAGCGAGGTTTGAAAGGGGATCTTTCGCTGTCACGGCCAAGTCACATGCTGGATCTTTTTCTTCACCGCTGGAGACATCAGAACACCCTGAAAAAATACAGCAGGAAAATAGTGTGTAAGGCGAAAAGTGTGTATCCCAAAAATTAATTTCCCATAGGAAATCATTAAAATGAGAATAATCCGTTCCCAGATAAAACATAATTTTCTACTTTCTAATTTTCTGAGCCTTAAAACTACACAAAATATACCTTATTTTATGTATCATAAATGTGATATGGTATTATAATTAAATAAATAAACTGTACCGTGTAATAAAGTCGTTTTATTTACCTTTGTGATGGTCATTGATGGCTTGATGGAATGGAGTGGTCATCTTGAGGAATGATTCCTTGTAAGCTTTGGCAGCTTTATCGTCAGAACTGGCTGCCTCAACATGACGAATAACACTCTGAATCCCTGTACGACGCTTAAAGTGCTCGAACCATCCGTGGCTAACCTTGAAATCATCAATGGATGACAAACTTCCGGGTTGCCTCTTGACGATATACAAGTGAAGTTGCCGTGCTTTTTCCGCGATAATTTTACCTAGTTCCTCAACAATTGTGTTCTGTTTAGCTGGGTTGATAGCTTTTTGCATCAAGTGTACAAATGGCTTGTGCGGGTTATTTGTGGAGGCTGATTGGTGGGATATTTTAACCTTGCAGTCTACACCAAAAAAATCAATAAATTGAAAAAAAAATTGCACTGTTTTCGATCCATTTTATCACTCTCTCTCTGTCGTCTGCCTATCTATTTAATGTTGGCAGCTCTGTGTTTCTGTAACCCTCACTGCTGCGTTCTTGACCAATCACGTGGCTTTAACCGGGGGGGCGGGGAATAGAGGACAAAAACAGTCGGCTGCCATTTTCTTGTTAGGAGAACGGGCTCGTTCGCCAACGACACATCACTCATTGTGGCAGCTCCGTGTGTATCCCGAAAAATGGTTTGTATGCCAAGGTAAAATTTTCGATCCAGCCCTGTTTCAAAATGTTTTTGTAGGAAAAATAGCAATAGATCAACTTGCGTTTCTTACAGAGCAGCTAGCCTCCCGCTTGAGGCTTGCTGTGCCAGGGCAGCATGACAAGATGGTGTTGGAAGAAGATGTTGATGAAGACGACGGCGATGATGCTGTTGACGAACTGCCAGATAAACGACGAATGGGGTTGACCAGGTTTAGCGCTGGTGGGGGTTTTAGCCTATCAGCCACCCCTGATGACAACACTGTGCTCATTTCCGGCTTCTTCACGTTTGTCGAACCACATGAAATGGAAATAGAAGGAGTAAGGCAGTCCCTGTAAGGTTAAAAAAAAGGAAATAAAAGGTCCAATTAAGCATTAGGGAGTAACAGTAAAGTGTAGTGAAGTGGTGGGAGTGTTTAACCTTTGCAAACAGCAGCAAGGTCGGCAGTGAAAGAGTTAAAATGTTACCTGTATATGTATATGTACAACTCGTAAACTTGTAAGTCAAGATGTTTTTTCCATGTAAATGCCCAAATCCGTTCCAAACACTCCCAAAAATAAGTCCTATTTTTTTTCTAAAGCATGCGCAGCTGTCCATGTTTTTATCTTCCTGTTGTGTTTATTATTTTGCTTTGTGTTGACTATTATGTGAAGCGTTTTGTTACAGAGCTATATAAAGTAGGAGGATCCATTGTATTGTATTGTCTATATGGCTATCTAGCTGGCTATATATTACCTAGCTAGCTAGGTAATATATTAGCTATGCATATTGCTAGCTATCTAGCTGGCTAGCTATTAGCTATATATTAGCTAGCTTTCTATCTATTTGAGTTACTTCCGGGTTGAGTGAACACTGGCGCGTGTGGCTGCCGCTGCTCATCCACAGCAAATCTGATCCTGTGACCGTAAAGTGACCTTGAGAGTTTTGAAAGGCGTTTAGAAATGAAACGTGGTGTTGTTTGTTGTTATTATTTCCTCTTCAGAACTATTTGAATCATATTCATAATTGGATGAGTAACAAGAAAGCATCTCTTGCGAATCTGAAGCCATTGTTTTGATTCTACAGCAAGGCAAGACGTCCTGACGTGACGTCACGGACAAGGGGGCGGTACCTTCTGAAACTCGGGATCTCAGAGGTCATTTTGAAGTAGTTTTGGGACACTTTAAGTCATTTTTATTGGTGTTTTGCATTTGACAAAAAATATCAACTTGTGTTTTGGGTATTTTAGATGCTATAAAACGTTTTTCTGATGTCAGTTGGGAAACAAAAAAAAAATGGTGTCGGTTGTCCTTTAAGAGATGCACATCATAACGTAACAAGAATAACGTTTTAAAATGTCGTTTTGGTTGTGGCTCACCTGTCAGTTCGTGGGACCACCGATGATTGTTTACCTCGAGTCTTCGCCATTCTTATTCCCCAGCGATTGTTGGGTAAAGTGCGCTGTGGCCGCGGGATGACGTGTCGCACGTAAAGGTCTATGAGCTCGTCCCGACTCTTGCAATCTTTATAACTGACCTTTTTCTAACCCACAAAAAAACACATTGTTAGAAAAAGGCTATCCTTTAAACACGAACAAGACCAGAGCGATTGATTGTTAGCCAGATACGCTAACGCCATTGTATATGTTCTCGATGTAACGCAATAAATTGTACTCTTGACGTGTCATTGTGAAGGTTTATCTCACCTCATTTAAAATTAACTGTAGAAATTCTTTAGATAGAAGCTCGGGGTGCAGTAAAACATCCGCGTCTGAGGTGTAAAGGGCTTTTTTAGCTAATTCACAGGGGGCCGCCATTTTGGGATTACCCAGCATGCTCCCTATCACCGTCGAATTCTTCTTTGGGCATTTTACGTTGCAACACTGACATCTAGTGGAAGCACGAACCCAACGCAACAACATTATACAATAAATCATATTTATAATAATACATTTCATTTATAAGCGCCTTTCAAAACTCTCAAGGACACTTTACAGTCACATGATATTTTTTTTCTGCGGGAGAGCAGCGGCAGCCACACGCGCCAGCGTTGACTCAAACCGGAAATAGTCCAAATATTATGTGGATTTTATTTTTCTTTTATATATATATATATATATTTTATTGTTCTATTATATTTATATATCTATATATTATATTTTCTTAAATTTCTTATATTTATATTATGACTCAATTATCATGAAATAGTTGAAATAATGCAATTTTATACTGCTCTAAATGACAATCTGTCAGATATGTTTTCATTGATTTCTGTTTTACTTACTTAAGTACTTTTATCATATAAAATCAGATTTTTATTGTAATAATGTTTTTCTTTTTTAAGAAAATATATTTTAGATTTTTCTGATGTAATTGGTCCTATCTTATGTAACTTTTATTCACGTGTGGCTGCCGATGCTCACCCGCAGAATAAAAATTATTATTATTATTATTATTATCAATACATTTCATTTATAAGCGCTTTTCAAAACTCTCAAGGTCACTTTACAGTCACATTATTATTATTATTATTATCAATTAAATTCATTTATAAGCGCTTTCCAAAACTCTCAAGGTCACTTTACAGTCACATTATTATTATTATTATTATTATTATTATTATTATTATCAATACATTTCATTTATAAGCGCTTTCCAAAACTCTCAAGGTCACTTTACAGTCACATTATTATTATTATTATTATTATTATTATTATTAATACATTTCATTTATAAGCGCTTTTCAAAACTCTCAAGTACACTTTACAGTCACATTATTATTATTATTAATACATTTCATTTATAAGCGCTTTCCAAAACTCTCAAGGTCACTTTACAGTCACATTATTATTATTATTATTATTATTATTATTATTATTATTATTATTATTATTATCATCATCAATACATTTCATTTATAAGCGCTTTCCAAAACTCTCAAGGTCACTTTACAGTCACATTATTATTATTATTATTATTATTATTATTATTATTATTATTATTATTATTATTATTATTATTATCAATACATTTCATTTATAAGCGCTTTCCAAAACTCTCAAGGTCACTTTACAGTCACATTATTATTATTATTATTATTATTAATACATTTCATTTATAAGCGCTTTTCAAAACTCTCAAGGTCACTTTACAGTCACATTATTATTATTATTATTATTATTATTAATACATTTCATTTATAAGCGCTTTCCAAAACTCTCAAGGTCACTTTACAGTCACATTATTATTATTATTATTATTATTATTATTATTATTATTATTATTATTATCAATACATTTCATTTATAAGCGCTTTTCAAAACTCTCAAGGTCACTTTACAGTCACATTATTATTATTATTATTATTATTATTATTATTATAAAACAAGGGAGTGAAATAAGTGAATTATGCAACTTCCAATTTGTGGTTTCACAATAATGCACAATAATAAATCAAAACATTTCTATTTATTCCAAATTATCCTCACTCTGGTAAGTTCAGCCGCCTCAAGAGTTCTCAGTGAAGTGAACACCCGCGTAGGAAAGATATGTCTGTCGTATCCTAGCAACATGGCAATATATTCACATCATGTGACCGCTTTACTGTTTACATTGTAAAAAAATGGATGACAGCAATGCTTTGTTGTATTTTTGCCACTACACACACCTTGAGTCCTTTGAAAATCATATTTATTTTTCTGTCCATCCAATATTTATTTTTAAACATCTTAATAAACGTTGTTTTCATGAACAAATGTCTGAGGGCATCACCAGACAATATTTTTTTGGGTAGGTTTGATGAACATAACTGACATTATAATGATAACCAGTAGCGATGGGCAATAGAAATGATACCAAAAGTAAAGCTTTTGTTGTCTTACTGTGTGTGTACCATGCTCAGTCATCCGGATCACGGTACTTTCAAGTCAAGGTTAAAGGACAACCGACACCATTTTTTTTTGTTTCCTCACTGACATCAGAAAAACGTTTTATAGCATCTAAAATAGCCAAAACACGCAGTATGACATTTTTATTCAAATGCAAAACATCAATAAAAATGAGTTAAAGTGTCCCAAAACTATTTCAAAATGACCCCGAAAATGGCGACTTTCAGAAGGTCCCGCCCCCTTGTTCGTGATGTCACGCCAGGACGTCTTTGCCTTGTTCGAGAATCAAAAAAATGGCTTCAGATGCGGAGAAGATGCTTTATTGTTACTCATCCAGTTATGAATATGATTCAAATAGTTCCGAAGAGGAAAGCATACATGTTTGAAATCGATTAAAGAAGTCCTTCCGTCTCATTTTGAGGCGACTGGACTCCAATGTAGCGTCCCATAAAATGCACAAGATGGCGCCCATGCTCTGTTGGAAATGGGCTGATTTGTCTGCTGGGAATTTGTGTCAACTAGTATCAAATAGTCATCTCGGTGCAACACACATCGATTCACCATTGCGTTATTTATGTTTTTCCCTTCCAATTTCGCCAGTTTTCAGACCAAACAGACTACCCAAAATGCATTGTGTGTCGCTTTCTCGGTCAGGGGCGCGTTCCTGATGTGACATCACGTCAGGAATCGTCACCAACTCGAAAACAAGACTTCCTGAATATTCTGCGATATTCGAATTGACGCGGAAGGACTTCTTTAATCGATTGCAAACATGTATGCTTTCCTCTTCAGAACTGAATTTGAATCATATTCCTGAATATTCAGCGCGACTCATAAAACGTAAAATATAGCTAGATGCTGTGGAATGTTTGTAAAATACGCTCAGTAGAAGTCATTTGAAGCGATTTGACAAATTATGGACACAACTTGTCCGGAGGCGTCGGTTGTCCTTTAAGGGTAGCTATTAGCCAGGTATGAATTTTATTCCAACAACATAGCTCGGTCCCAATTTTTGTAGTCTACATTGATCGTTCGTCTGTGTAAGCTCTCAGTGGTACAGGAGCGGTCCATCGATGAAAAGGTTTCATCAGCCGTCATCTGTACTTCTTGGAAGGTGTCGGACGTTTCGCTTCTTATCCAAGAGGCTTCGTCAGCAAACTAACGTGACTTTGCATTGATCGTTCCACACTTCCATTGATCCAAGACAAAATGTCGAGGCCTTTTGCGTCCTTCAAACAGCCGACTGAGTCTCGCTGCAGACGTAGATGTTGCTAGGTCGCACTCTTCTCCGACTACGACTTCCCATCCTGGGACACAGTCGGCAACTCTTGGGAAAGAACTCCTGGCAGGCTTCCCGGAACTTTCGGATCCTCCAACAGTAAATGATGGGGTTGAAAACCGTCTTGAGATAGCTGAGCCACAGGGCGCCGATACTGATTGGATAGAAAACGGGGCTGAAATAGAACTGGCGGCTAAAAACGGCCAGCAGGCTGACCACGGTGTAGGGCAACCAGCACACGGAGAAGCCCACAAAGAGGATCAAGATGGTGGTGAAGGCTCGGGTCTTGAAGCTCATGTCCACTTTAATCTGCGGGGGTCTCCTGAGTCCCATGAGTCTCATTTTACTGACTTGGTTGAGAGCCGGTAAGCACGACGGCTCGCTGGCGTGGCTATGGACGCGCAGGGTGTTGCGACGCACCGTGTTCAGGATGCACATGTACGAGTAGAGCATGACGGAAAAAGGCGCGAAGAAAACCGCCACCGCCAGGAGGACGGTATAAGCGCGGTCGGCAATGGACTCGCTATATCCCAGCACGCACTGCGGCACCCAGTCGTCGCCGCTTCTCCAGCCAACGATGGACGGTAAGGACACGCAGAGACTTAGCAACCACGAACCGGCGATTAAAACCTTCGCCCTGTGCGGGGTCAACTTGTCCTGACGCTGAACGATGATCAGGAAGCGATCCACGCTGATGATGAGTAGTATGGACACGCCCTCCAAGACGAAGAGCCAATAAAGCATGATGGAAGCGCGGCAAAATCCGCTCCCGAAGCTCCAGTCGGCGCTTCCCAACGTGACGGCGGTGAAGGGCATGCAAAGGAGCGAGAGCATAATGTCGGAGAAGGCCAGTGTGGCCAGCAACAGGTTGATGGCCGAACGCATGGCCGGTTTCTGGTAGACGATCAAACACACGATGGAGTTGCCGAGGAAACCGATGGTGATCATGAAGATCATGATGGCGGCTAGAGTTACCCGCAGGGTGACCGATATGAGAGGACTTCCGGGTTCTGATGAGGGACTTGTTGTTTCCTGAATGGCGTCGTCCGCTTCCTCAAAGTTACATTCTTCTAGCAGGCTTTCGTTGCAAAAAGACATGGTGGCACTTTATCCGAGAATATCAATGTCAGGGGCTTAGCATGAGTTTGAAACCCATCTGAAAAACATCAATTCAATACAACATAGTTAGATTCGTTGGTGAGAAGGTTTCTTCAACCGTCATCTGTACTTCTTTGAAGTACAGTTGGACCCTTGTACAAAATACTCTTCTAATGTCATTTCTATTAGATTTAAAGACAACCGACACCATTTTTTTGTTGTCTAACTGACATCAGAAAAACGTTTTATAGCATCTAAAATACCCAAAACATCCAGGCTGCTCGTGTCCCAAAACTACTTCAAAATGACCAATTTCAGAAGGTCCCACCCCCTTGTTTGTGACATCACGCCAAGACGTCTTGCCTTGCTCGAGAATCAAAACAATGGCTTCAGATTCGGAGAACTTATGAATCCAGTTATGAATATGATTCAAATAGTTCTGAAGAGGAAAGCATACATGTTTGCAATCGATTAAAGAAGTCCTTCTGGATCAATTCGATCCATCAGGACTCCAATGTAGCGTCCCAGAAAATGCACAAGATGGCGCCCAACGGCTGTTGGAAATGGGCTGATTTGTCTGCTGCAAATTTGTGTCAACTAGTATCAAATAGTAGTCTTGGTGCAACACACAACGATTCACCATTGCGTTATTGATGTGTTTTTCTTCTAATTTCGCCATCAACACAAAGTTTTCAGACCAGTACAAAAAATGCATTGTGTGTCGCTTTCTCGGTCAGCGGCGTTCCTTCCGTGACGTCACGTAAGAAATCATCACCAACTCGAAAAAAAAGACTTCCTGAATATTCAGCGCGAGTCCTAAAAGGTAAAATATAGATATATGCGGAGGAATCTTTGTAAAATACGCTCAGTAGAAGTCATTTCAAGTGATTTTACAAATTATGGACACAACTTGTCGGAAGGCGTCGGTTGTCCTTTAAATGGATGTCTGGCTTCTTGCATGACCACCTTTATTCATTTAAATGTCCATATTTTATCATATACACATTGAAGGCGAATGCTATCCCAAATGACTGTCACATATGACTACTGATAGCATTTTTTTAAATCCATAATTTTACAAGGGTATGCCCAAAAGCAAATATAAAACGGATCCACAACTCCAGTACTCATAAACATGACAAACGGTGCCGTTAACACGGCGACATTCTTCCACGAAACCGCTCTTCAATTTAGCGCTGCATAGTTTTGCTGGCTGTTGCTATGGCAACAGGGTTAGCAGCTCCATGGCAACAAGCATCCCGTACGCTTCCACCGCCAAATATATATTCTATAACACTGCCTACTACTGCTAACTTTAATATTACGCACAAGGTCACCTGATCCTGTCGGATTCGAACGGTTACAACCCAGCGGCGGGCACGTGACATTGATTTCATGTTGAAGGTTGGATTTTGATGTCATATTTATGTTCAATTGACATTAGACACTCACTTCATGTATTTATTCATCTTTTTAATGTTTACAGCGTGTTAATCGTCCATAAAAATGGTTTTGGGAGGATTTACATGAAATGAAAGCAACACAATAATGCGGGTGGGTGTGGGTTCCCCAAGATGGCCGTCCCTCTTTTTATCCATGTTTTATGACCATTATTAACATTATTATTGTTATTACAAACCCTTTTCGTTGAGCAAAGTACGTAAAAAGGTAATGGTACCTTTAAACGGAGCAATGAATTTAAATTCAATAAAAAATTACCCACCTTGAACCGTTCACAGTGAGAGCATACTAGACCGCATTGTCAGCCATATGTGAAATGACGGTATTTTCTTCATGGCATATCGAATTAATTCAAAATCAATGATTTATCGATGAAGAGAAATATCCCGAGGAGAACGTTTCAAAAGCGAACTCGGTCGTCATCCTGCCGATCGCAGACGACGCAGAAGCCACAAAAAAAAAAGCCGAAGCAAGTGGATGCCGATTTAAAGGCACAGTGCAAGCAAAAAAATAAAAATAAAATAAAATAAACATACTAACACAAGCCAGTAATAAAGTAACGTGTTTTCATTGGGTGTTTCGTTTGTTAGGGTTTTTTTTTTTGTAAATGGACGCCAAAGTCGTCAAACGGGTGCATTTTAATTGTATTTTCACTTTTTGTAAATCAGTGATCATATATTACAAATGGCTTACTTCATACCTGTCAACCTTAGCTAATCGCTGCCCTAATAAATGATTTTGAAATAATAAATAATAATGATGATGATAAGAAGAAGAAAAATAATAATAAGAAGAATATCGGCAGCTAATTTTCATGCTAACTTGACTAATGTCACTAATGTCAGAGCTGCTGTTGAAGCTAGCTTTGAAAACGAATGATGGCACCAATGTCATAAGCTAATGTTGAAGCTAGCTTTGAAAACGAATGATGGCACCAATGTCATAAGCTAATGTTGAAGCTAACTTTGAAAACTAATTATGTTTGAGCTAATGTTGAAGCTAGCTTTGAAAACTAATGATGGCACCGACGTCATAAGCTAATGTTGAAGCTAACTTTAAAAACTAATTATGTCAATGCTAACGTTAAAGCTAGTTTTAAAAACTAATGATGGCACTAATGTGACTGTAAAGTGTCCTTGAGAGTTTTGAAAGGCACTTATAAATGAAATGTATTATGATAATGTCGGAAACTAATGTTCAAGCTAATTGATTTTTTTTTTTTCAAAAGCACATGCTATATCTTTTTTACCCAGTAGATGACGGCATTTCGCTATATATCGTGTTTGGCTCAGCAGTAGCCCTCTGGCAATAGGACAGATGTGAAAATTAGCACCAGGAGAGATATTTTTAAACCATTATTGAAGTGGTTAACAATTTTTAATTTTTCCTTTTCGAACAGACACCATAACACTTTACTGCATTATATTTTCTTCTCGATGTAAAGTGGCACGCTGCCCGTGCCTTTAACGTGTCCACCTCAGGGAGGGTAGACAGATGGTAGACAGGTGGACAAATGTTATTACACTATGCTGTTATTATTATTCAATTATGATATTTTTTACTATTTGGTATGATAGCATTATTAATATGAAATTAGTGACAGCTGACCATCAGACCAGAGTAACCACAGGGAAAGTGAAAGTGAGTGGAATCTCTCTGTGCACATATAAATCAAGCTATACAAATAAAAATATTCAATATACGTATATAGAGTAATTAGTTTTTCACATAATTTTACATTATTTTTTGGTAGTTAATTAATTTAAGAAACAAAAAAAAAACAAACAAACCGAGGAGCCATTTGGGAGCCCAAAAGAGTCGGATCTTTTTAGTGAGCCGAGCCAAAAGAACCGGCTCTCTGAAAAGAGCCGGAATTGCCATCACTAATGCACATCACGTCCACTGGCAAACTCGCAGGGAGGGAGAATTAATTCCTTTTATTCCACACCTCTGCCGAGACGTCGCCACTCCATCATTCGCCTAAAAAGCAAACACGGCCGTCTGCCTGCGTGAAAAATGTTCCTCTCATTAAATCAGAATATTGAGAGAGCAAAGAAAACACACACACACACACATTCTTGTTTCAGTCGTTTTGTGAGGTCACACTGTTGCTGATAAGTTTAGAGAAGAACTAGTGTTACATTTGAACACTAAATGACACCCCATTTCACTTCAACTTCTTTAAAAACACACACACAAAGTCCTCACACACGTTTTCCTCTCATTAACACACACACACACACACACACACACACACACACACACACACACACACACACACACACACACACACACACACACACACACACACACACACACACACACACACACATTACGTATGGTATAAAATGTTTGTGGTCCTCACAATACTAGTCGAGTACCAAACGAATGTTTGCTTGGCAATTTACATGCACGGCAGCCAATCAGAAGCCTGTTTTGTGTTACGGACTATACCGTAACAGTAAAGTGTACTTGAAAATTTTGAAAGGCGTTTACAAAGAGGAGTCCACCTGGTTTGTAGCGGTTTGCTTGTAGCTTTTGTGTTTGATTGGAAAAAAAATCGTTTTTGTTTTTTTTCTTGAAGAAGTTGTCGGCCACCCGGGCCGAGACGTTTTGAAAGTTGTACGCCCGACGTAAAAGTTGTACGCCCCGGGCCTCTCGGCAGTCGTTATTTCAAATACTGGTAATATGAAGCCTCAAGTGTTACTAAGACTGCTAAACCTTTCATACACCCCTTAACCCGGATAACAGGATAAACGTAATCATACATGATGAAATAAGACAATTTAATACAATGCCCCTTTTTGGTAATGCAAATTTCAACCCAAATGATCTTGGTCATTGAAATAATTGGCATCTTGTGAAACAAAGCCATGTTTTAGTTTCACAATAAAGGCCAGAAAAGATCAAGTAACATATGTGCACATTTGCAAATAGTCAACTGGGGTTTGTTGTTAGCCATAGCTGGTACAAAATTTGATTTAGTATAATTTAGAACACAGGTGTCAAATAGTGCTCTTCCAAGGCTATTATCACACATTTTAGATGGTTCCCTTCTCCAACATCATTAGTATCAGGTGATTTCAAGCAGTTTTTTAAAGGGCAACAACGAAGATAAATGTTCTCCTTTTCAGTTGTATTGCATTTATAATGTTTGTTTTCGGATACATATATTATTATTATTATTATTATTATTATTATTATTGTGAGCATGCGTTGCAATAAGTAAGTGATTTTGGCCTACGTGTTTTCTTTTAAATTGATGTTGCTGCAGTGCAAAAAGAAATTCATAAGTAGATAGATAAAGAGAGCCAGCTACTAGCTAGCTAGATAAATAGATAGACAGCTAGCGATAGATAGCTATATATATATATATATATATATATATATATATATATATATATATATATATATATATATATATATATATATATATATATATATATATATATAAGTGGATAGATAGATAGATAGATAGATAGATAGGTGTAGTTGTGTATAGATAGATAGATAGATAGATAGATAGATAGATAGATAGATAGATAGATAGATAGATAGATAGATAGATAGATAGATAGATAGATAGATAGATAGATAGATAGATAGATAGATAGATAGATAGATAGATAGATAGATAGATAGATAGATAGATAGATAGATAGATAGATAGATAGATAGATAGATAGATAGATAGATAGATAGATAGATAGATAGATAGATAGATAGATAGATAGATAGATAGAGAAAAGACACGGATGCAGAAAACATTTCGCTGAGTCATGCATAAAAAACAGGAATGTGCGCACGTATATAATAATGTTCAACTCACTTGTCATCTTCCATGTCAGTCCAATTTATTAAATAATTCATTTTTTTCTCCCCATTTGGAAATAACATAAGAATGAGAGGGAGGAATAAATAGTGCAAAGTATACTGTACCACACAATAATACACACTTGAGTTGGTGGACATGCAAAGGAATGTTTTGTACAAAAATCACGTTTTTTTTAAGAATTAAGTAAAGCAAAACATTGAAATGAATTGTGCATAGTGGACACTAAAAACACGATTGTCGGAAAATTTTACGAGGGCGACAGGGGGGGGGTATTTGGGAACAAATCGGTGCTAAATTAAAGAATGTTTAGTGCTTATTTTAATGTTTGTACTTGTTTTTTTAACACGATGCATAAAAATGAGTTATTATGCAGTTTCGAATTTACACGAGTGTACACACACCCACGCGCGCATGTACAGACCGGATCACGGTACACGTTAAAAGTGAGGCAAACAAAGAGAAATAGTTGTATTAAGTTCATCCTGTCTACTTGATATCTAATTTGGAACAGATTCGTTGACACGGTCTGGTAAGAAAAGAATCAGTTGAAAAAGAAACAAAAAGTTTGGTGACTTCGGCGATGCGTTCACGTGTCGCCGTACATCCTCTTACAGTCTAAGGAAGGTGACGGCGTATCCGCGCCCATCCCTCCCACTTGCGAGTACGCGTTATCCGGACTTCGCGGAAGCCCCGGCGGCGTCATACGCTTCTCTTTCTGCCTTCGATTACAAAACCAAACCCGCACCACCTCCTTTTCCAGCTGAAGCGTGTCCGCAAGACCGTTGATCTCCTGCGCCGACGGTTTGGGACATTTGAGGAAATGACTCTCCAACGCGCCTTTGACGCTCACCTCGATGGACGTGCGCTTTTTTCTCTTTCGTCCCTGCGTGGCGATCTTATCGATGCTGGCCGGACTGCCTGTGCTCGAATCGGCTTCCTCCAGCCATTTATTGAGAAGCGGCTTTAACTTACACATGTTCTTGAAACTCAACTGGAGCGCCTCGAAGCGACAAATGGTGGTCTGCGAGAAGACGTTGCCGTAAAGCGTGCCGAGCGCCAAACCCACGTCGGCTTGCGTGAAACCCAACTTGATGCGACGTTGCTTGAATTGCTTGGCGAAGTGCTCCAAGTCGTCCGAGGTCGGCGTGTCCTCGTCGGATTGCGTCTCTTGGTGGTGGTGCGAGTGATGATGGTTCTGGTGGTGATGGTGCGCGTGTTGGTGATGAAGATGATGACTATGAGGATGATGGTGGTGGTGGTGGTGGTGGTGGTGGTGATCCAGCTCTGGGGAGTCCCCGCGTAAGAGCGAACCGGGGTGCATGAGGCTCTGGGTGCTGAGCATTCCGTTGACGGTGAAGGCGGCAGGTTGGGAGTAAACGAGGCTCTGTTGCGGCTGGTGCTGCTGCGTTTGACCCTCGCTGATGTTAACGGTGCCCACCCAGCCGCCAGGCTGCGTTTGGTGACCCCCTAAATGGGAACCGCGGTGATGCAGGCTAGCCCCGGAGTGGATGTCCTCCCTTCCTCTTTTCATGTCTTGCGTCTGGGAGCTAGCCGGCCAAGTCGCACCAACTTCGGCAGCGGCCGCGGCGGCAGCCGCAGCGGCCGCCGCTGCTGCGGCGTGCGGCAACGACGTGACCCACTGGTGGGTATGACTGAGCATATGCCCTGCGTTGCTGGATACCATGGTGGCCCCTTGCATGAATTCGCTCTGCGCCATCTTGACCGACGGGTCGCCTCTGAAGGCGCTGGAAGACACCGAGGTGACCGCGCCGTTGGCCGGCTGCATGTTGCCGCCTCTGCGGTCAGAGTGGGAGGCTGGGCCGGTTAGAATCCTGCTGCTCGCTAGGTACGGGCTGGAGGTGGCTGTCGCCATTCCCCAAATCATAAAAAAACGACTTACTTTTTTGTTGTTGATCTTTTAAACACTGAGTCCACTCGCAAAGT